>NW_019396153.1:48608-278578 GCF_000591075.1 Eurytemora carolleeae
CCCCCCCCCCCCCTCATATAAGAACTGTTTACACTTTTCCATATACGGGACTGTATAAATATATCTTCCATATAGGTTCCTATAGGACGTGTAGATATGGAGAAATATATTTATCAATTTCTTACATAAACTCTCTCTTTGCCGTGGTAATGTTACATCGTCTATACGCACTATCCCCGTACTGAACTTCTGACTTACTAACTTTCCGACCTACTGCAATATCGGACCTACGTCAGCTGTTTTTTTTTTGTATTATTTGAGGGTTAGAACTTAGGTTAGGTTAAAACAATTTCTGGGCTGTTCGCTGCGGCCAAAGTCCATCTAGCCGCTGTAAAACCACGTGCTAGAAGGTCGGATTTGCGTAAGTCGAAAGATGCACCATCCTTTGCCAGGGTTACTCACAACGAATGAGACTAATAATGACGACCATTACGGATTCTTTAATATATTCTATAAAAGATTAAAATCGGTGAAGCTTCTGGATTTCATTTATAATTGTTTCAGAGATTATCAGTGAAATTAATGTTTCCGGGTTTCTGAAAATAATTAATATTTAAAAAATTGTATTATGCATTCAATTACGGAATTTAACTTTTACCGCAAACTGTTTCTAACTTTAATTATTTATTTTAATTAAATTTTACCATATTTTTAAATTTCAATATGATATCAGATGGAAACATTTTGAGACTTCTATATTTCTTGTTTTCAGGGGCGTACGAGGGCCTTTGTTTAGGGGGGCACAATTTTAATTAACCCTATCCCTGCTGGGGTACTTGAAAACCAGGATATGCTGGTGGGGGGGTCAATTTGACACCCCCCCTCTAAATCCCATGTTTTATGTCCAAATATGACAAATGATACATCATCAGAAAGCTCTTGTGCTTTACTTTTAGAATCTGCAAAAAAATTTGCAAAGATTTGTCCAAAAAATGAAAAATTATACATTTTTGAAAAGCCCTTGACCATGCCATTTCAGATATGCAAAAAGTCTTGCAAATTTAAATAACCTGATTTATAATCAAGAAAAACCAAAAATGTGCAAATTTCCTTTGACAGGTTGTTTGCAAAACATTTGCAATTTTTTTTTCGTAAAACTTGTGCAATCCGTGCAATTTTGTATTTTTGGAACTCCCAGGGGGGGGGGCAAAAGGACTACTGCCCCCCCTAGGTACACCACAGTGCCTGACCTGAGGAAGTGAAATGCAAGCAGATGTAATATTAAAAGAGCCTACCCCATGGGTGCCCCCCCTCAACCTCTCAGGGGGGGCACGCGTAGAGGGGGGCGCGGCCCCCCCCTCGTACGCCCCTGCTTGTTTTTCATTCTTTCTTCTTGATTGTCCATCCTTCAATCATACTTTTGCTAATTTTGAAAATAAAAATAAATGAATTTTTTGGATGTTTTCTGCAGCTAGCCATTACCACAAACTGTAACTTTCCAATCTCTATATCTTTGCAACTTAAACCCAAGGTTTGTATCCATCTATCTTAGCAGACGACATTTTCCTTACATTGGAGTGCATCGGGATTAACCAACCTTGCTATAGAACCTTGTTACGGTCTAAGACATTAAGCTAAAAAGATCATATTTTTTAACAATCATGGTAATTATTCAACTTCTTTTTTAAATAGCTATAACTTTCTTCAGTCAAATATTGATCTTTTATAATTAGAAATCGTGAATTCATTCTGTAATCAGAAAAATTCAATATTTATGATCTTGAAGAATTGGTCTAGATTAAGATTATCAGCGGGATTAGTCAACTGTGGAAATTAATTTGTACCTCTAAAAAATAGAATTCTGATATTTTAGCCAAAAAAATCATAATATTTTTATTGGTCAAATTCTAAATAAGTTGCCTCAAGGCGTAAAGAGTTCTATTATAAGATACAGAGTTATTTTTATAAACTTCAGAGACGAACTAGTCGATCGATTTCAGTTCTTGATTTTGGTTGACTGCAAGATTCTTTTTATGGTTTTATGTATTGCAAGATTCTTTTTATGGTTTTATGTATTTATAACGGATTGAACCTTTCAATTGTGATGCAACTATTAATCATGTTCTAAGATTAGAAGCTTTGCAAAAATATATTTCAATTGTAAATAAAATTCATATACATGAGTATTGAGAATTAAAACGTGGCATAAATGCATTCACAGCTAGCGGAAGAACGGGTTTTATTGGGAATAGCTACTACACACTGAAGCAGGTGAATCTACATGTGGGTTCAAACTGGTTTTGCTTTTTCCAGAACTGTTCCATTCTCCAGCCCGAAGTACGCTTTCTGCGCCATGTTTACAAACAAACCAGTCTCCAGAACTCCTAAATTAAAAAAGTAGAATAAATGAATAAATCTACGAAAATAAGGCAAACCTCATTTTGGAAATCCCAAAATTTGGTTTAAAATGTTGATATTTTTATACATTCATAACCAGAAAGACCCGGAATTAATTAATCAGATGACTTTACATATATATTACTACGAAGGCCCGGCATTGCCCGTAAAAAAAATTTGAAAAAAATTTCAAATTTTTTAGCCTATAACACCCCGCCACCCGTGAGTGAAAACAATTTTTTTTAGCCCAATCGGTCCAGCCGTTTGGCCGGCTTTACGCAACATATATATATACGAATATTGCTGCTCAAGAATGTCCAACATATGTCCAGCAATAAAATGAATTAAATAAACAAAAGAAAATGTTCTGAACTTATTTTAAGAAGATATATATAAATGTCCTGAACTGAAAACTTTAGAATGGTAGATATCGGGATTAAGGCTTAATCCACTCTTTTTCTTAATATCCAGATTAAATATGGCTTGTTCTCCTCTCATTTTTAATCTTCAGATTAATTAAGAGAGCAAGATTAAGGATATCACATTCTAAAGTTTTCAGCTCTGTTTTATTATATAGATTATATTTAATCCCTGGTAATTTTAAATGCACAATGAAGGCAGTCCACATTTTAGAATTGGCTGGACTAGGGCTATTTTTTTATTGATTATCTTTCATAAATCATATTTGTAAAATTATAATGTAAAGTCGTCTGATTAATTGTAAAATAATTCCGGGTCTTTCTGAATATGACTTTTTTTAAACCAGAATATTTCAGTTTAAGCACTGAATATATTAGGGTTTATGGAGAGAGCATATTAAAAAGATGTGAAAGCTTTCAAAATGAAGCCCATTTCTTAATCCCTCCCCCTAAAAAAACATTATTATTAAAAAAAATATATTCCCCTGTGTTACCTGGAATAGTAACTATCCTCTGATTGACAGTAAACCAGTCCCTTGCCTGGTCCCCCATATACCAGTCTAACAGAAACATTGAGTTATCCGTCACTACAGGCCCTAAACATGGGAGATTAAAGTTTAGTAAAACTATAAGGGGTGGACATTTACAGGATAATTAAAGGTTTAAAAATGTTTAATACAAATTAGTGAATATGTATTATATACTGATACTGTGCATTGTAAAAAAATAGGAAATGCTTCACATCAAACTAATGTTTATACAATTAATATTGAACAGTAAACATTGTGCATTATTTCAAACAACGCTCAGGCTATGCAACATAACAAGTTTGAATTTCTTACCATTGAATTAAAAAAAGAGAAATTAGGAGGTCGTAAAGTCGAACTAGCAATTCCGCACAAAATTATAACCTTTTATGTTAAGACTGACCCTGAAGCTTTGCTTTATTAAAAGTAATGGTATTCAATATCTAACCTGCTTTTGCTTTAGCCATTCTCAATTTCGCCTCTCCGCCCAATTCCTGTTCTATTTTACTTTTAACCTTAAAGACAAAAATTCAGACAAATGAAAAAAGAGAAGAAAAAAGCAATAACCCACCTCCTAAGAAAGATGGTTATTTTGAAGTCGGAAACAGAAACGAGATAAGTTTTAAAACGGGATAAAATACATAAAATGAGAATTATATTTTGAAAAAAACAAAAAACAGAATAATGTATTTAGTATAATTCAGGAACCTGCTTCCATGCAAAGGGAACAACTTCAATAGGAACATATTTCCACTGTTCTCCTGGAATATTTTTTAAAGTTATCGTTGAATTAGATATTTTAATAAAACCCATATTACTAAAATTCCCAAAAAACTGAACTTTTACCGTTGGCGTCCATAATTTCGAGCAAAAAGCATATTTATCTTGGAATTATATAAGAAATATAAAAAAATGTATTTGTTACAAAAACATTTTCAGTGTAAAAATCAGATAATCTTCAAATCAAGATTTCGATACTTTTATTTGATCTTTCATTGAGCCCATTTCTAATGTTCCTCATGTTAAACCAGTTTTATGCACTCGTTTTGTACAATTTGTGACCAATTTATCAAATTGTCATAAGCTATGTATTCGACTTTTAGTAGATCTAAGTAAACAGGGTTTAAGAACTGTTTTATGTAAAAATCTTGAATCTATTGCACAAGATTGTAATGTACAATCTAGAAATCTAAACAAATTTTGCGTTAAAACAAAATTTGATAAACAACCATATTCCTTTAGACCAAGAATGGAAATTACTCATTCTTCATGAATTACTTAAAGTTAAAGAAGATAATTTTGTTCTAAAAAACTTTGATGATAATGAGATCGCAACCATGATCAACTTTTTATGTTCCGACTAGAAAATATATTTAAATATTATACTTTATTCTTGTTTTTGTCTTATCATATTGTACCATTTTACCTTTGTGTACGAAATAAATCTATAATAATAATAATTATTAAATATTAATTGATCCAAGCTGTTTATAAAATATCTGCAAGGATGATGAATGAATGAATAATAATCAAGATAAAAATACGTCCTTAAAAACTCACCTAGAGAAGCGGAATTCTTTCTGTAATCTGCGATTACAACAAACTCCTAAAAGAAAATGTTTATAAAAATAATTTTTAATTCACTGATCAATGGAATTGATGGAAAAAATGAAAAATATTGATAGTAATTTCGTCGGTTTATTTGGAATGAGATAAATCTCGACTTTAATATAGCTTGTCTTTACTGCATAAATAAATTTTACTCAAGAAATAGTGAATCTAAAAAGGTTTATGTAAAATAAAGAACTTATTTGATAACTAGCTCGGGAATTCAGCTTTGCCTGGAGTTTTCCCTGAGAACATTACCGTTGTTCTATTGAGTTCCCGACCAAAATTTACAACAAATCGTTATCGGGGTTTATGAGTTATGATCGGACAGACAGACAGAAAAAATATATATTTGATTACCCTGGAGTTAGCAGCTACTATCTTCTCCTGGGTTAAACATCCCCCACCACCCTACAAAATAAATATTGAAGAAAAAAAATATGAAATTATTTCTAATAATTTTACCTTGATCAGGGTTAGGTTTACATCACTTTCATCACATCCATCGATAGTTATATCTATCTAGAGAAAATATTAAATTGATTTTGTTAAGAAAATCTAACTTCTCTGACTCAGTCTTTGTAAATAATGATCTGACCATAATTATGTCATATTGAATCCAGGGGCGTATTCAGGAATTTGTTCATGGGGGGCTTAAATTTTTTTTCTTTCCAGGGGGGGCTCAGCACCCGTTGTGGCCTGAAAACCCCCTGAAATCAATAGAGTTTACTGGTCCAGGGGGGGCTTAGCCCCCATAGCCCCCCTGAATAAGCCCCTGATTGAATCTGTGACACTTTAAGTTATATTTGAAAAATAAAACTAGACATCAATTTTAACAAGATATCTTAATCAAAAATGAAGACGACAAGCAGTCCAATCTTCTGGCATTACGACTGCAATAAACATATTTACCTGAGATTCCCGTTCTAGATCTGAAAGGTTGAGACCGGCATCTAGGATTAGCTGACGGGCCTGGAAGGAGGTAGGAACACATCTTAAAATAATTCAATCAACAATCAATCAATCAAGCATCAATTGACAATGACACAATTAACTAACTATCAATTTTTCGTAATTTGATTAGATTACAAATTGAAAAATTATCCTATTAAAAACTATGACTATTTACGAAACCAGACTTAAAAACCGATCATTAAATCGGACAAACAATGAGGCAATCAAGAAATTAGAAAAATCAGACTAACACTCAAGCAATGAGGCAATCAAGAAATTAGAAAAATCTGACTAACACTCAAACAATGAGGCAATCAAGAAATTAGAAAAATCAGACTAACACTCAAACAATGAGGCAATCAAGAAATTAGAAAAATTAGACTAACACTCAAACAATGAGGCAATCAAGAAATTAGAAAAATCAGACTAACACTCAAACAACGAGGCAATCAAGAAATTAGAAAAATCAGACTAACACTTAAACAATGAGGCAATCAAGAAATTAGAAAAATTAGACTAACACTCAAACAATGAGGCAATCAAGAAATTAGAAAAATCAGACTAACACTCAAACAATGAGGCAATCAAGAAATTAGAAAAATCAGACTAACAATCAAACAATGAGATAATCAAGAAAACATTTCAGTAAAAAAATCCAGCTACCGATCAGAAAAGGATTAATTATAAAAATAATCATTTCTTGACCGAAAGTTCGACAAAAAAGATTTTACCTAATGTTTAATCCTTCTTCCTTCTCCCTTGCGGCTAACCGCTGGACTGCGTATACAATGGTAGAACCACTTCCAACCCCCACAATCTTAAACACATCAAATAAATTGGAATTTTTAAAAGCATTATCTTTTCTTGAGAGTTAATCCGTTGGCGATATGATTTTTAAGTAATTTCGAAAGTTTCGGAGGTTTACTACACCTGGTTTGGTTTAACATGGTTGTCTACTGCAGCAAATGCCGCTTTCTTCTTAGATTCTTCGACACTCATCTCTAAAATAAACATTTATACAAATTGAAGCCAATTTTTTTGCTTATATTTTAGGAAAGCCTCAAACGCGAGTTGAAAATTTATACTTGAAAAAAATCAAGAAATCTAGACCATTCTGCGAAGATAAACTCGTAAATTGTTCTTGGTACCTTAAAAAATAAATTGAAAAAAAACAAGTTTGACACTGACAGTCTAAACAAAAACAACTTTTATTTAATTTTTAAGTATTTGCACCCATAGTTCAATAATTAAAGTAGTTGTTTATCAATCAAATCGAAGTTTGGTCTCCATATTTTCTTTCAATTATCCTTCAAGGATCATGTTCTACAAGGAACACAAAGTATCTAAATGAAATAAAAATATTTAATTTTGTGATTTGATATAAAAACGGGCAATTATGGGCAGCTAAAAACATAACAGGATGTTCATCACACCATTGTAAGCATATTAGTAAAGGAAATTTAGGCGAGTTCTAGTGGAACCTTTTTTTGCCCTGACTTTAAAGTCTAAAAATCTATTTTAAAGTTTGTGATTTATCCCATTTTAAAGTTTGTGATTTATCCCATTTTAAAGTTTGTGATTTATCCCATTTTAAAGTTTGTGATTTATCTCACCAAAAACAAGAAAAAAAGTGTTCAACACTCATTCTTTAGAGATTCAAAAAACTATTGAAAAAATGGCACCAAACCACCCCCAAAAAAGAATCTTATTGTTATAAACATTATTATGGCAAACTTTTTTCTTCATATTTTAACTTTCCTTTTTATGCCGTATTTTCTTAATTTTGAGGCAAAGTAGCCTGAGCGGTAATAGAGATTTGTAATGATAAGGTATGAAAAAATATTCATTGCTTGTTTTAACTGTAGCATGGAAGAATTAAAATTGAAAAGATTAATAAAACACCATGTAGATAATATGTGGGACGTGGGTACCTGAAGTATGTAAGTATTTATATAACTGCCTGAAATTCTGTAATCTTCTCAACTGCATCTAAGACAAGTACTGTATTGAAGTCTCCTTTACATTAGACACTACATCAAAAGTTTTGTTTTCCGGATAAAATATCCCCCTTTCCGTCATAAACCCAATTCTTAATATTTTTTACTAGAATTCTTTTGTCCACAATCAAAATTTATGACTTATTAAGAAACAGGAGAACAAAAATTTTGAAAGGAAATTGTATAAAATAAAAGTTAGAAAGAAATAATCATTGCTTCGTCGATTTTCAATAACCTTTCCTTCACCTAATTTGTCAAGTTTCTGAAGGGAATGGTTCTATTTTAGTTAAAGACTTTTTCCTAGGATTTTTTATAGAATCTACATTTTTAAATATAAAACAAAGCTACATGCTAATTTTTATCGTATTCAAGGTTAATGCTCGCTTAAACATATTGGTGGACGAGTAATGGAACCCCGGATTCCATGAGCCTCCGCTATGCAGACACGATCCTCCCAGATTTGTTAGGTAGACCGAGCCTCCGCCATGCAGTAAGAGCCTTGCCTTCGCTATACAGTGAACGAGCCTCCGCTATAAAGAATAGTTTCCCTCTTGGTTTTTACACGTTGTAAAGAACTTTTGTACTTTTTTGGCAATAGTGACATAAGAAGTTTATCACCCTTCATCCCATCCCTCCCCCCCTGGTTATTGCTTCATCCCATTCTTCCCTCATCAGATCAGAAGTAAAATCAATTATTTAAAAATAGTGACTAATTATGAGTAGTAAAGTGGTTTATAAAACATAAACATTTAGAGAAAAAATTCTAGTTATTTTATTTGATATTTTATAATCTTTGATTTAAGCCATACCTTTTCTTGAAATTTTTATCAGATTAAGATTATCAAAACTTTTACATTGACAAATAATCTGAATCTAAAAAATTCCAAAAAGGTATTGCTTAACCTAAAATATTCAGAAATGAATTTCCATAAAGCCTCCTTTTTGCGTAAGCAATGTTTTATTGTAAAACATACATATTATAAACTACTTTATGAATCAATATAAGTTACAAATCATGACAATCAACAAACAACATTAATCTTAATAAAATTCTTGTGCCACTTTTAAAAATTCTATATTACATGTAAAAACCAAGAGCTATAAGGAACCTGTGCTGTGTAGTGGAGGCTCGGTCCACCTAGCAAATGTAGGAGGCTCGTGTCGGCAGGGGGGAGGCTCATTGCGTTCGGGATTCCCTCCCTCGGTGGACTTAAGAAATCTAATCTCACAAGCAACATTCACAAGAACACAAATGAAAGTCTCAAACTAATTTAATAACGATCAAATAATTCATAAAATATTAGGCAGGTCGATTATTATTTTTTTTAACTTATTGTTTAGTTACTTTATCCTTAAGCTTTTATATAAAAACTTTCTATTTTAAAGAATAAAAAATCTTAAGGCAAGTGGAGGATGGATCCGATTAATAAATTTCACAAAATTCACCCTAATTTCCAGACATGACTTTTGACTACATTAAATGAGACAGAGTACAGTAAAATGGCAAATTTAAGCTGAAGACCAATGTTTTAAAATTAATACCTTAATGTTCTAGTTATTAAATGAACCAACATAGATGACCTTTCCAAAATCCCAAATATATTTTAGCCAACATCTTCGTTGTGAAACTAGTGGCAAGGCCCCCCTCCCCTAGCCTGATTAAGGGGGGGGGCGTGCCCCTCCTTTAAGAATAAAATAAAAATTTATTGAGCTTATAGTTCAATCAATATACTGTAGTTCAACTGTACACTATTAAATTAATCCTACATGTTCACCGAAAATATTGTGTGATGTGTCATATAAATTTTTTTTAATGTAAAATCATGATTTTTTTTAGAAAGGCATTTATTGTTAGTGTCTGAGTACAATGTACATATTTGATTTATGGATGAAAAATGAATATATATATAAATTAATTAATATTGTGATTTATATAAACCAGAATATATTTCTTTATTTCATATCAGATGTGTTGACTTACTGAATATCCGGTTGGCAAGGTTCCTTTTTTATTGTTTGAGTATAATACACATTTTATTGCCCCGCCACCCTCAACAAAATGTATAGTTCCGCACCTGGTGTAAACCTACCTAATTGTATCCGTCCAGAAATCCACTGTCACATTTATGATTTCAAATCTGCAACAAAATATCAAACATAATTAAAAACAATATTTATTTTTATCCTAAAGAAAACAAACAATTACATAAATAAGAATGATGACTGAAAAATCAACCAAAATGAATGATGAAGATTTCTATACAAAATATCGGTCCAACCTAAGAAAGTATTTTAGTTTAATTCTTAAATTAAAAACATCACAGCTTTTAGGGATAGTTCTGTAGTAATTTTATTCTCATTGACGCATCTTGATCTTACACAGCAAACAAGTTGTGCGTACTGGGCTTGATTGCTCACTGAATAGTTTCAGTCTATGATTTATATTTTATTTGGTTGAAATAGAGTGATGAGGGATGCAGACTGCAAAGGGGTGTTATGCCTGCAGGATATGAATAGAGGCGACGTTAGATGGAATAGTTTATATGCAGAAATGAAGAAAAAACGTCGTAAAATTTTCTTCTATGGTATTGTTTATTTTTTCACTAGATTCTGAGATTGTAGTTAAATAAGAGCAACTTGATCAATCCTGACTCATCTTGATCAGATTCTACAACTCGGTCCGGACATATTTAGGTTTCACTTCCTCGATTTTCTTGATAAAATCTGCTTTCTCGAGACAACCGTCGCAGTTCTCGTCCCAGTCGTTCAGGATCTTCTTCAGGTCTTTCACCTTCATTAAGACAATGAAAACTCTAATCCAGGAGGGGGGGGGGGNAAAAATTTATCAGACATATAATGGCGAAAAAATAACAATCATGGACAACGTGACAGCATTCTTTGGATTTCATTTTTTAATGCATGACTTGAAAATAATTTATTCAATGAAAATTTAAAATAATATTTTACCCCCCGCTCGACTTGAGATAACTGATTATCAACTGAAGTAAAAGAATTTTCTTAATTGAAAACATCAGATAAATATTGTGGGTAAATTGAAGTATGGGCATTGAAAATCTCGTTAGTGTTAGAGGAAAAATTTGTTTCATTAAATTTTCCTTCAGTTTCTTTAAATCTACAGTGCTGAAGTCAATCTGCTTCTCGTAGGTCAGCTCACAAATCTAAAAACAGGAAACAATCAATCATCAACCTAGCTTAAGCTGCACACAATCGCTATGACATGTGAATAAAACATAAATATTAAAAACCATTTCTTAACAAAACATCGGACAACAATTTTTTCATGTTCTTACTCTTGAAAAAGTACAGCGCAGAGCCATAAACCTTGTGGTTGGACTGATAGGTAGGATCTATGAAGAAATGGAAATGAGAACATTAGAAGAGAGAAGAAAGCGCTTTGATCTAGTCCAAACTTTAAAAATAATTAGGGGTGTTGATAAAGTATAATCAACTATAATGTTCACCTCAGTTGCGAGACCCAAACACAGTGTACAGAACCTCATGGTATCAAGATCCAGGACAGATTTAATTTAAGAAAAGTATTTTTTCTCCAACAGAATTTTCACACTCATGGAACTCCATACCAACGGATTTAAAAGATTCACTTACACTGAACATCTTTAAAGCTAGTTTGGAGAAACTAAATATCTAAACCTTGTGCCAGGACCAGTGTTTTTTTAAGCTCCCTAACCTGTCTCCTACATGATATAACACTGTTTCGAGAGGAAACTAAACTGATGGCTGCCCCATGGACCAAGAGACTACACATCAAGTAAAAAAATCGTATTTATGACCTGGAGAAGACATCTAATGATGCGAGTAATCAAATTCTAAATCTGACAGAGGAGTCCCAAACAAATAGGAGGAACACTGATGAATGTTTTGAATCAGCAACATCAATGCTGGAGAATGTACGAAGTGTAGAGGGTATTAATAGTATATCTTACTCCGTATAAACGTTAAACTGTGTTTGTGTGTGTACTTGTGCCTGTGCCTGGCCGAACCACAAAAATCTTCAGATAAGTGTGATTAATCGATTGTGCCATGGTCTGTGTCTACTATCTAGCCTGGGGTTTATGTCGAGGAGTTACAAACACGTGCCCTGATTTAGAACTATTATCCAGTTTAATGGATACCGCTGAAAGAGCTAGAAGCGAGGGAATTAAGTTCTTTGGAGGTCTAAAAACTTTTCAAACCCAATAGTACAACACAAAAGAAATGTTTAAAGAAAAGAGGATAACTGATCAAAACTAGACCAAGCCCAAGACATGATTGTATTTTGTATAGTTGCAGACCAGAAAGACGACCTAAAGCAAATTATCGAACATTATTTTAGTTTATCTCTCAATTCATGAAAAATTTCTAGCCACCAGTAGTGGTTGAAAGGTTGTAACAGATGACAAAAATTTAATAAAAATTAAAAATATTTTTTGTTTGTTTTTTTCATTCATCCATCTATTGTTGGCATCGTTTTACAAGCGCAAATAATATATTTACCTGTTTGTCTTTTTTCTTCAATTTTTCGCAAACTTTATCACTTGGCATTCCCCAAGACAACGGTTTAGACATCTCACCGAGAATTCCTAAACATTTCCAGATATTTTTTAGATTTTTATGCTAAAATTCTTGAAAAAATAGTCGATTGAAAATGTCGTTTCTTATAAATAATAGGAAAAAATAAAAGAATATTAATTCATTAATATTATTATATTATCTATATATAAATTTGGCTTGTCTGTCTGTCTGTTTGTTTTTTTGTCTGTCTGTTTGTATCCAATAAACGTCAAAACGGCTGAACCGATCGGGCCACAGGGGGGTCCAAAACTCTAGGAAACTACCAGAGAAGAGATTGAATGAGAACCTACCGATCTACGACGGAAATGCAGACCTCACACTCCCCCGCCTTCAACCCTTGTACCCTCTCCTGGGCAAACAGCACCAACACCAGGCTAACGAGCAGGATTCTCATCATCAAAATTTACTTCTGAAAAGTACAAATGTCTATATAATCTATAAATTGCGCGCCATGGATATTATCTTGTGAAGTGTTTTCAGGGTGGGCCACAGCGGTAAGTGATTTTTTATGTTTTAAAAGATTGAAATAATAATTTCAAAATCGTTCTCTAGGACAGACCCTAATTCACGTTTAGATCAAAAATCTCATGGATTTAGAGACCTAACAGACACAATCAGACTGATGAGTGATGACAACTGTAACAAGTTTGTCTGCTGGCAAATTATTCCTTCCAATGAGAGTGGACCACATAGACTACCGGGTTTCCACCAATCAGAGAACAGATTCGATATTTTCATCCAATCAGAGGATCAGAATGTTCAGGGGTGTTTATATATGCTGACGTGGTTTACCTGACATAACTGTTGCTCAATCTTTTTGTTTACAAAAATGCCTGTTTTTCATAATTAAGTATAAGAGATAAAAGGAAATTTATCATCATATCATAATAAGAGGGGAAATTAGTTCCAATACTAACACTTGGCCTACTCAAAGTTATCTTTTTGAAGCGATATCTTTAAATCCAAGGCTCTAGTTAAACACAACTAAAACACCATAGCATATTTGAACTATATATATTTTGTTCGTTTGATCTATTGTTTTGCTCATTAGAACTTTTTTTGTTGTTGCTTATTTGAACTATTTTTTGGCTCATTTGAAATGTTTTTGCCTCATTGAACTATAACTATTTCCTCATTTAGCTTGCCAAATTTAAGTAATTTAAGAGCTCTGCCCTACTAACCCGAAAACCTAAAAATAGCAAAGTCTCAGTCTCTATATAGGTCATAAATAGGTATACATATTAATAGATATTTTTACGTATAAATGTATGCTCAACTTTTGGGAAAGAATTTACGTATATTTACGTATTTATCATACCAAGCAATATTTAAAAAAATGCTTTGGTTTTCCAGAAACGTATTTTTTATCTTTTTTCTTTACTTAAAAAATTGATTTTTTTTCGAGTTTAAAAGTTTGATGCAAACCTAAAAATATGTATAATTTTGTAAATTTCATACCAAGATATTTTTTCAAAGTTTTTAGGTTTTACATATTTTTACATATTTTTTATGGTTTTTCATTTCTTAAAAAGTTGTATTTTTTAAGAGTTAAAAAGTTTGATGCAAACCTAAAAATACATATATTTTCGTAAATTTCATACCATTAAATTTTTCAAACTTTTAGGTTTTTGTTTTACATATTTTTTAGGTTTTTTCTTTACTTAAAAATTGTATTTTTTTTTAGTTTAAAAGTTTGATGCAAACTTAGTTAAAAATACGTATTTTTGTAAATTTCATACCAATAAATTTTTCAAAGTTTTTAGGTTTTTTTTACGTATTTTTACGTATTTTTTAGGTTTTTTCTTTACTTAAAAAATTGTATTTTTTTAGAGTTTAAAAGTTTGATGCAAACCTAAAAATATGTATATTTTAGTAAATTTCATAACAATTAATATCTCAAAGTTTTTAGGTTTTTATTTTACGTATTTTTATGTGTTTTTCAGGGGTTTTCTTAACTTAAAAAGTTGTATTTTTTTAGAGTTTCAAAGTTTGATGCAAACCTTAAAATACATATGTTTTTGTAAATTTCATACCAATAATTTTTTCAAACTTTTTAGGTTTTTATTTTACGTATTTTTGCGTATTTTCTAGATTTTTTCTTTACTTAAAAATTGTATTTTTTTAGAGTTTAAAAGTTTGATGCAAACCTAAAAATACATATATTTTAGTAAATTTCATACCAATAATTTTTCAAAGCTTTTAGGTTCTTATTTTACGTATTTTTACAGATTTTTTAGGGTTTTTCTTTATTTAAAAAATTGTATTTTTTTAGAGTTTTAAAATTTGATGCAAACCTAAAAATTCATAGATTTTCGTAAATTTCATACCAAGAAATTTTTCAAAGTTTTTTAGGTTTTTACTATACATATTTTTACATATTTTTTTACTTAATTTTTTTTTAGAGTTATAAAGTTTAAGGCAAACTTAAAGATACGTATATTTTCGTAAATTTCATACCAAATAATTTTTCTAATTGTATATATATTAACAAAACCTCAACTGCACAAAAATGCATTTTTAAGTTAGAATTGGAAAATATTTTGTACTCTTTTTAAGAGAATTGTTATGTAAGAAATTTAATGCAAACATTTTGGAAAATGCAATGTTTCAAAATTGCTATCAAAGTAAATTGATGTTTTCATTAGAATCAATGTCAGTAAATTCTCGATTTTTTGATAAATAGAAGTTTTACTTTGACAGTCTTGTAACAGGTAAAATGGTAATTGTATAAAGTATAACACATATTAAATATGTAATTGTTGAAAATACAGACAATATGCATATATGAATGTTGATTTAGATGGATGCAGATGAAGGAATGTTGATGGTGTGAATTCTGTAGACAGAATATTGGATTGGATTGAAAATAATTAATATCAATGATTATGGATTTACGAAATTTTGAAGAATTAGTCAGGGGGTTTTAAGACCCCCTGAAAACCTCCTGAATTCATAAGAGTTCATAAGGGGGGGGCTCAGCCCCCATACCCCCCCCCCCCCGAATAAGCCAGAGAACAATGCCCATGCAAAATCATAGTCCACTTCTTTTGGTTTTAGAACTTGAAAAATATGTATTTTTACGTATAGGTAAAACCTAAAAATTCCAAAAATTAAGAAATGTTAGGATTGTTTCAAAACCTAAATCTATGTATAGGAAAAACCTAAAAAATCCTGATTCATTGGATTTTTTAGGTTTTTTACATACATATTTTTATGTTATTCCTATACGTATTTTTACAGATATTAAATACGTATTTTTACGTATAGAAAAAACCTAAAAATTCCTGATTTTTAGGATTTTTACTTATGCATTTTTACGTTTGTCAAATACGCATTTTTACCAAAGAAATGGTTACGAAAATATGTATGTAATACGTATGGAAATTACGTATTTTTACATATTCCAAAACCTAAAAATATGTATATATACTTATGTCATACGTATTTTTAAGTTTTCGGGTTAGTAGGGTGATTGTAAAATAAAAAAAATGATAATTGAACATTAGTTTATTGAGCTTTTCAATCAGAGAAATGCTTCAAAAACAAGCTGAAAGAAGGGATTAATGTGTGGGGGAGGGGAGGGGGTTGAAAACTACTTGATGATACATTAAATTATTGCTTGAATAAAGGTGAAGACTTTGTCCTAAAATCTATTCTGAATGAGGTTAAATCTGCAAAATTCTACTCCTTCATAACAGATGAGGCAACAGCTTATACAACCAATATCTTTCATTCTGCATTTGTTCTGTAAACATAAATTAGGGAGGGGGGGGGGGGGCATGCGGCCATGAACCCTGCAATATCCTGTTCAAACCCAGGTAGTTAGCAGAACCCTGTTTGAACCCCGCGAAACCCTGCTCGTATCCCGCAAAACCCTGTTCGAACCCCACCAAAGACTGCTCAAAAAATAATCTTTTGATGAGAATTGACTTTAAAAAGAAAAAATCAAAAATTTAAACATGCAGGATTAGGTAATATAACTCTCTTAGCTTTAATATAAAAATCAATGTTTTTAAACTCTTTTTCAGTGTAAAATTTTCTCTTGCTAGATTTAATAATTTCTTTAAATGAACTGACCACGTGATAAAGAGGTTATAAGTAATATCTTGTTATATGAATGTATATTGCAAGTTATTATTTAACATTCAAACTTGCCAAAGTACAAAGTATATACTTTTGATATTTATGTTTTTTTTTTCTAAAATTGCTTTGAATACTTTTGATTTATACTTTCATAGGAAATAATTAATTTTGTTGATTAAATTTAGATTAAATTTCGATTTATTCATAACTCTCCACTTTAAATAATTAAATTAGTCCCATTTTCAGTAGAAATTGACGATTATAAATGGAAGATCCCTCCCGGAAGACTGTTTGGAGGAGGTTCGGAAGCTGTGCGGGGGAGTTTGCCTTCCCTCCCTCAGCAAGGTGTCACTATAGCACTACAATCTGTTAAGAGAAGCTATTAAAATGAATTACAAGAAAGGAAAAGAAAACACGCCCACGGCAGTTGGGAAATGTCAGGAAGCAAAGCCTTCCCCCCTACGGGCTATGCCTATTTTTTGTCTTAATGATTTATCCCTGAATACTTTAAGCCTAAGTGTGTATATTTACCCCTGACAGCTCTAAGCTTGAATGCCGCGTTTGTTTGATTTGTGTTCCGGCGCGGCAACATGGCGGCGTGCAAACAAACAAAATCGTTTTCGTATTATTAAATTCCTGCCGGAAGTGCTACTTTTCAAACTACAAGTATTTTTAGAAGTTCTAATTAGTTAGATTTTGTTGTTTTGTTAGAATTCTGTTTAAATTCTTCAAATTCAGAGATAAAAAGAATTTTCATGTATTACCTTCCCCTTGTCCACCTTCCTTATACTCCTCCCTTACCCTCTACCTTCCTTATACTCCTCCCTTACATGCATACAGAATTGAATCAAAATCATAAAGTTCGTGGTCACGAAATAAAAATGTTTTGGTCCGTTGACACGCCGTGAAGTGTATTCAAACAACTTTTTATTTTTATTAAGTTATTACTCAGTTTAAATTCAGCTATGCGGGGATCAACGAGATCTAGTGGTTTATTATTATCTTCTGCCATAATCGAAGTTTTATACACAAACCATTATGTCAATTTGTCATAATTTTTGTTTGCGCAGAGCTAAATATCTTGACAGTTTTTGTAACTTGTTATGTAATATTTACTAAATGTGACGTTCTTATCGTTTATCGTTGTTTTAACTAGATTATCCATTGTTTCAGATTGTAGGAACGAATAGATATGTCGACTACATGGGAGATGAACTATCTTAAGGCAAGCCATTCATATTGTAAATTAAAATTTGTTATTTAAACAAACAAGGTTTCCATTAATAATTTAAAAATCATAGATATAACATGTGTTAACCCTTTCATTTCAGAAATCATGTGTTCAAAAAATGACAATGTGAACGAAATCAATTTGGATTCTAACAGATTTTTATTATTTTTATGCTTTATAGTGAATCATATCTGATCGAATTCACTACATTTGTTTTAAAACGTATGAAGTAACATTTTATTAACCTAATGTAGAAAGCTGAGGGGTGTAAATGTGACCACTTAGGAATATACCTTCTTCTGATATCAAAACTTTTGTGAATTTTGGGATCAATCATCTTCATGTTATGCAGGCCTACAGTTTAACTTAATTCCTCTTTTATATCCCGTGGTGGTCAAACCCTGCTGGGATATCTAGAGCTATTACACATTTGTCCTCTAATATTTAAGTGCCCACAATGATTATCGAGATCCAACGATCTCAAACGATGCTGAACTCAAAAATTTCGACCTCTGAGATGACTATATAAATTCTTAAAATCACGTAGATAACATAATATATTTATTATTTAAACTAGTTATTTTTGCAAACTTTGTAACTGTTGACTTATTTCAGACAATGGGAGGAGGTACAGGACCTGTTGGGGATAAGGAGGAGAAGAAGAAAAGAGGGCGGAGCTCCTCCTCCTCTTCTAGCAGTGAGGATGAGAGGAAGGGACGTTCCAAGGATAAAACCAAAGACAAGAAAAAGAGGTATTTATTATCCATATTATTTAACTATTAATAAATTTAATTAATAATGAATGAACCTTTTTCATAAATAAAGTAACTTTTGGCAAGAAGAATTACAAACTGCCTACATAAAAATATTTTGCAATCAATTGATGTTTCACACTGCGTTCGGTTTAAAGTAATTTCTGTCTAATTGGAAACCCCTTTAACTGTATTTAATAGTTTATCATTTGATTTATTTTCACAGGAAGCAAAGCAGCTCAAGTAGTAGTTCAAGCAGCAGCAGTGGATCTAGTAGCAGCAGTTCAGACTCAAGTAGATCCAGATCTAGAGGTAGAATAATTATTTCAACCTATTATTTGGAACTTACATTTCTTTCACTTAATTTTCAATAAAATCTATTTTGTACGGGGTTAACCTTTTACTGTAGGTCAATAACAAAGAAGGGGGTCGGGAAAGTTCTGGTTCTTCAATTTCTTATAGCTGAGTTTTAGCTGGTTATAGCTGGTTTTATTATATTCCTTGCACTTGAAAATAAATATGACTTTTTCTTCAGACAAGAAGAAAGGAGGAAAGAAGAAGGGTGGCGACAAAGTAGAAAAGAAAGGAGAACCCGAGAAGAAAGGGGAGAAGAAAGGAAGCGTAGCAAAGAAAGGAACACCACCCGCTCGTAAACGCTCTGGATCTCCTCCCGCGCGCAAGCGCAGTGGCTCTCCTCCTGCTCGCAAAAGATCCGGTTCTCCCCCTGCGCGTAAACGGTCTCCGTCTCCTAAGAAGCGCTCTGTGTCTCCAGCTAAAAAAAGGAAATCTCCCTCCAGGTACTGGAATTTATTTAAAAACTCTTAATACACAATACTCTCATACCGTCATTAAATTGCTCGGGTACCTTTGGATGCACCACCCCAAATTTGAGGAAATGTAGAAATTTTTTTTGTTATTAATCAATCTCTGTTTCAAGGTCCAAGTCCCGTGACAAGCGTCCATCTCGTAAGTCCGCCTCTAGGTCTAAGTCCAAGGGTAGGAAAGCTAGGGGTAGGTCTGGAACTCCTCAACCAACCAAGATCCATATCGGCAGGCTCACCAGGAATGTCGTCAAGGTAACAGTTCACCTCTTTTCTTAATAAAAGGTAGTGTTAACGAAAGGATGGTATAGAAAGAATGGAACTATTAAGTATTAATCAATCTGCAACACACATCCGATGTTTCCGATGTTTCTGTAAGTTGGCTGACATGCTTTTGCAGCGAGAAGTTTGATTGAAAATTTAATATATTTCAGCCCCCACCCTCCCTTACCGCCCTTTTTAATAGTATTAATTTAAAACATTTTTTGGGCGAAACTTACGAATAATTGAATATTGTAGGATCACCTGGACGAGATATTTTCCACCTTTGGAAAGATCAAGGACATTGAGTTCGGGAACGACAAAGCAAGACCATGGCTAAATAAAGGTAGGAGAAGTCTGGTGGTGNAAACCACATAAGATATTCCTTTATAAAAAGCTGTTTTTTTGGTACGATGCAACAATTGTGGATGAATTATTCTGAAACTTATTTTTACTGAATATGAAAGTCAGCTCTTTACAAAGGAATGTCATTTACTAAAAGAAAAATTTCTATTGGCTCTAATTTTTCTAAGCATAAATGTTAGATTTTCAATTTTATTATCATGTTTCAATCTTTTTATTTATAGGATTTGCTTATATTGAGTATAGTACTCCTGAAGAAGCACAGAATGCCATGAAACATATGGATGGTGGACAAATTGACGGACAGGTAAAAATACAACTAATTTGATAGTTTCTTTTTTAATGATACCGTAGCAAATTCGTAACCGGGGTGCAGATAATATTTTATTGCAAATTGTCAGTTTTTGTATTTTTCACCCTAATTGAGGCGATGATATATTCATATTCAGATTCACCGACAAAGGGTCAAACGACCCAGGGTCAAACGACACAGGGTCAAACGACACAGGGTCAAACGACACAGGGTCAAACGACACAGGGTCAAACGACAAAGGGTCAAAAACGCGACAAAGGGTCAAACGACACGGGGTCAAACGACAAAGAGTCAAAAAATGCGACAAAAGGGCAATTTTTTATTTTATTTTGACGGTTAGTATTTTTTTATTATTATTTAAGGTTAGGTTAGGTACATTCTGGCCCGAGCGCAGCGGCTAGGACAGGCTAGGGGGCCGACCGCTATGGCCACATGGTCAATTATATCCATTTATTTATTAATATTTAGGGTTAGGTTATGTTAAGACACTTTCTGGGCCGAGCGCTGCGGCTAGGACAGGCTAGGGGGCCGAGCGCTATGGCCACATGGTCAATTATATCCATTTATTTATTATTATTTAGGGTTAGGTTATGTTAAGACACTTTCTGGGCCGAGTGCTGCGGCTAGGACAGGCTAGGGGGCCGAGCGCTATGGCCACATGGCCAATTATATCCATTTATTTATAATTATTTAGGGTTAGGTTAGGTTAAGACACTTTCTGGGCCGAGCGCTGCGGCTAGGATGGGCTAGGGGGCCGAGTGCTACGGCCACGGGTTAGGTTATTTTAGACAAATTCTGGGCCGAGCGCTGCGGCTAGGACAGGCTAGGGGGTCGAGCGCTACAGCCACATGGTCAATTATATTGCCAACCCGACCATTATGGAAGCCAGAATCAGACTAAAGTTTTAAAACTTCAAGAAAGTTTGGCGGATTTTTGTGATTAAAATTGCGATTTTCCTATGATTCAAATCAAAAAATATTTTTATCATTTTGACCTTTTGTCGTTTGACCCTTTGTCGCACTTTTGACCCTTTGTCGTTTGACCCTGTGTCGTTTGACCCTGTGTCTTTTGACCCTGTGTCGTTTGACCCTTTGTCGGTGAATCCATATTCAGTCAGCCAAACCGTACTAATTCTTTTTTTTTCATGCTTTTTGATACCTTTAGTTGAAGCGTTCTTTTTATTTTATCCTAGGATCTAAAATTTTGATCTAGATTTTACTTTATTTTATTTGCAGGAGATTACTGCAGCTCCAGTTCTGATGCCTCGTGCTCCAGCGCGTAGACCCTCTCCAAAGCGTAGGTCCCCACCACGCCGTCGTCGTTCTCCATCCCCTCGTGGTGGACGTAGACGTTCACCTTCTCCTCGTGGTCGTCGTCGCTCCCCATCACCCCGCGGCCGTCGTTCTCCTCCCCGTCGTGGAAGCAGGTCTGGAAAGGGCAGGAGTAGGTCCCCGAGACGTGGTGGAAGATCTCCACCAAAGAAGAGGAGTAGGTCCCCGGCAAGGAGGAGAAGGCATTCAACATCCTCGTCTAGTAGCGATAGTTCACGTTAAATTCTACGGATTTGCTGTTACACAGCGTCCTGTTATTTGCCGCATGTACTGTACCTTTATCATTCAACACTGTACACTAATGTATTTTCTATTTTTCTGCAGTACATTAAATTTTCTACAGCAGAAAATTCAAAAAACAGAATTTGCCGCATTTCTTTAACAGTTTTATTCTGAAATGTGGAAAATGTTCACATTGTAACTGTTGACAGTTTTGATTTTGATGTTTGTAAAATGGATCATTTAGTTTTCCCGTTTTTGCTCGACATTCAGTACATCGTTGCTAAGTTCCGATTTACAATTTTTTTTACTTGGCTGTTACATTACGGCTAAATTTAATGAAAAATTGCAATTAAATGAAAATATTAATTCCTTTTTTCCTTATTCCACTCAATAACGATTGTTTACATCCAGATTTGCCTGAACTAAAATGGCGTCTCTTATCTGCGCAATATCCAGTGAGGTCCCGGAGAGTCCGGTAGTGTCTCCAGTATCAGGTGTTATGACATTTTTATCTTCCCCCATCACATAATTATATTAACGTTGAACTTCAGCCATGTGGGAAAATAGAAGTTTTTTTTTTGGGGGGGGGGAGTATTTTTATGGTTTTTTTCAGTTTAATTTTGAATAAATATTTCCTTTACTTAAATTATGGAAAATTAAGACCCTGCCATTAATTGATACATAAAAAAAAATTAAGTGATGAGGGTTTATTAACTCTAATTACTTTTAGTTCATGTTTCCATTTACTGATTTACAAAAACAACCTTTTGTGGAAGAGTTTAAAATATTTTTTCTTTTATATGATTGTTATTAAGGTCAAGTTTATGAGAGGAGACTGATAGAAAAGTATATAGATGAGAACGGAACAGATCCAATCTCTAAGGTTTGTATTTAATAAATAGTTAACTTGAACTAGATTGAAGAATAAAAGTTTTATACTTTTCTTAAGTTCGATCTTCCAATGAATTAAACTCTGTATTTTTACTTATATTTCAGAACTTGTAATAGCAGAATGCAGAAGTCTATTTTTCTGATGATTAAATAAATTGAATTATTTAAAGGAACCATTGAGTAAAGAGCAGTTGGTTGAGATAAAGGTTTCTCCTCTAGTGAAACCTAAACCTCCCAGTGCAACTAGTATACCAGCCATTCTCAAATCCCTACAGGTATTTTCATTTAAACGTTTAAAAAACTAAGTTACTTCAATTAACTTTTAAAAACAAAATTCATTTTTATAAATAATCTATTATTTATCTTTATTTGGAATACTTTTTATCCCCAGGTTTCTCTCTTTTTACGCAGCCATAGGATTGTTATCATTTTTCTTCTAGCTTTTCCCTGCAATTATTTTGGCCGTTCTTGTATAATCATTTAGGAAATTTTAACTTTAACAGACAATTTAAAGAAAAAGCCCCGATAAAAAAACATTTTCCCACATGATAACACAAGGCAGTTGCATTAATAGATACTTACAGCTTTACTCAGCTTTTTCTATGTCTTATATAGGATGAATGGGATGCTGTTATGCTACACAGTTTCACGCTCCGCCAACAGCTTCAAACTGCGCGCCAAGAACTGTCCCACGCGCTATACCAGCACGATGCCGCCTGCAGAGTTATTGCGCGTCTCAACAAGGAGGTTACTGCTGCGCGTGAAGCGTTGGCTACTCTCAAACCCCAGGCTGGTGGTGCTACTCCACTACACACTCCGGCACATGCTCCTGCCACACCTGTACATGCTGAAACTCCAGTTCATGTGCAGAAACCGGTTGAAGAATCAGGTAAGCTGCTAAAACCCAAACTGTTAATTTTATTCTAATTTTCCCGGTTAAAAACTCTGCATCATATTAAGAGATATTTAGTTTATGATTTATCTTCCTAAAACAACTTCAGACGTAATTCCAAATGACCCTTAAATTATTGAGTGCAATTTATTTTTGATGCGGTCCGAATCCTGGATCCCCACTAAAGATTTACTGAATTTCTTTAAAAAGCAGAATTTTCATTTTTTGTCTTACTTTTATACTAATACTTGATAAATATTTCAGAAATCAGGAAATTTTTATAATCTCTCTTTTTTCAATAGTTCAGATTTGAGTTTTGAGAATAAGAGGGATCCTGATCCGTGGATCCGCATACTTTTGCGGATCCGGATCCGATCCCTGGATCCGCATACTTTTGCGGATCCGGATCCAGGAAGCCAAAATTTTGTAGATCCAACGGATCTGGATTCTAAGCACTGGCTGAGTGGCACGCCCTAGTAACAGTTAATTTTCGCTTGTGGGGTCTCGTTAAAAACGACTTGCGGAAATATGGTATTAAGGAAACAGAATTTAACATTTTTAAAGCTAGAAAAACGACAATACATACCTAGATTTTTTTCAGACGAACCTTTATGAATATCGTTTAAAATCCTACATGCAACTCTTCAGTTCACTTGTAAAAACATCCAGTCCCTTAAAAATAAAATATTCTTGAATGATAATTGAATAATGTTCGTGTAGGCATGACTGGTGAGATCCTAGAGAAGTTGCAGGAGAAGGCAACTGTTCTAACACAGGAGAGGAAGAGAAGAGGAAGAACTGTTCCTCAGGTAATCTTCATTCAGGGATATTTGATTTCATTAAATTCTCATTTTAAACTTTTTACCTTTCTTGCAAACATAGCTTTCAAATTGAGATTTAGAGTAGACGTATTATTACAACACATGAATTAACAACAGGATTATACATTTAAAATAACATTTAAATTTTTTTTTATGGTTTTGAAGTATCTAAAAGAGAGTTCACGCATGTCAGATAATGTTAATATTCATTCATAAAATTTCTGTTCTGATTATGAAAAGAAAATCCCCTGATTAACCACCTTGTGTTTATTTTGCCTTTTCAAGGTAAAGTTTTAGTTTTATTCCCATTAAACTTGTTCTTCTAGGAATTAATGTCTGCGGAAAGTATCTCCAGCTTTGTTACTCAATCCTCTCATCCTGGTCTACACTCTGCTTCAGTTCCAGGTAAACTTATCTCAAATCAGAGGTCGAACCTTATGCATTGTTATTTCATTCAGAAAGCACAACGGGTTGAGCGGATTTCTAGGAAAAATAAAAGGACCCCTCCCCCCAACCAACCAAAAGCTACAAAATAAATCTGAGTCAATGGAAGATCGTGAAAATAAGAGTCAGCTGTTTAATACGAATTTAGAACTTCTTCAAATCATAAGTTTTTTCTGTGGATTTCGATTTCAGGCGTTTCCAGATTGGCAATATCTCAATCAATAGTTCTAACCTTTAGCTTTAGACAATAGACGTGCTCATTGATGTAACATCTGATATGCTCTAGTTTTGGATTTATTCTCTTATATATTGTTTAGGTATCCTGGCTCTGGATATATTCTCTTATATATTGATTAGGGTTACTGGCTCTGTATATATTCTCTTATATATTGTTTAGATATCCTGGCTCTTAATATATTCTCTTATAAATTGTTTAGGTATCCTGGCTCTGGATATATTCTCTTATATATTGTTCAGATATCCTGGCTCTTAATATATTCTCTTATAAATTGTTTAGGTATCCTGGCTCTGTATATATTCTCTTATATATTGTTTAGGTATCCTGGCTCTGAATATATTCTCTTATAAATTGTTTAGATATTCTGGCTCTATATTCTCTTATTAATTGTTTAGGTATCCTGGCTCTGAATATATTCTCTTATATATTGTTTAGGTATGCTGGCTCTGTATATATTCTCTACTATATTGTTTAGGTATTCTGGCTCTGTATATAGTCTCTACTATATTGTTAAGGTATCCTGGCTCTGTATATATTCTCTACTATATTGTTTAGGTATCCTGGCTCTGGATATATTCTCTAATATATTGTTTAGGTATCCTGGCTCTGGATATATTCTCTAATATATTGTTTAGGTATCCTGGCTCTGGATATATTCCATAATATATTGTATATATATCCTGGCTCTGAATATATTCTCTCGTTTATTGTTTATGTATCCTGGCTCTGGATATATTATCTACTATATTGTTTGGGCATCCTGACTCTGAATATATTCTCTAATACACTGTTCAGGGTCCTGTCTTTAGATATATTCTCTACTATATTGTATAGGTATCCTGGCTCTGGATTTATTCTGTAATAAATTGTCTACGTATCCTGGCTCTGCATATATTCTCTAATATATTGCTTAGATATCCTGGCTCTGGATATATATTCTCTACTATATATTGTTTAGGTATCCTGGCTCTGCATATATTCTCTAACATATTGCTTAGTATATTCTCTACTATATTGTATAGGTATCCTGGCTCTGGATTTATTCTGTAATAAATTGTCTACGTATCCTGGCTCTGCATATATTCTCTAATATATTGCTTAGATATCCTGGCTCTGGATATATATTCTCTACTATATATTGTTTAGGTATCCTGGCTCTGGATATATTTGCTAAGGATACTAGCAAGATATTGACTGGAGGAGCGGATAAGAATGCTACCGTCTTCAACAAGGATCTTGAACAGGTGAATACTCAAAATTATTCCACGGTTTTTCTTTTAATATTATAACAATAATTTTGATTATTACACT
Organism: Eurytemora carolleeae; assembly: GCF_000591075.1. NCBI lineage: Eukaryota > Metazoa > Arthropoda > Copepoda > Calanoida > Temoridae > Eurytemora > Eurytemora carolleeae. The sequence goes on from NW_019396153.1 coordinate 75,018, forward strand.
TTCTTCCTACGCATAATATACTATTCTATAGTATTTAATTATCATTTTTTATTAATACGTGGCCGTTGTAAAAAAATTAAATTAATTTTAATTTTGATAAGGTTGTTGCTGTATTGAAAGGACATACCAAGAAAGTTAACCATGTTGTATATCATCCTACTGAGGATACTGCTATCACTGGTTCTCATGATGCTACAGTCAGGTACAAAGCTTTATACAATACAATTTAATAAAACAAATAAAATATAATTGTTATAGTTATCAGTGAATTCATCCATGAATTTCCTCCGACAGTAATATGAGCTCTCATATTTTGATAATGACAATTATTGGTATTTTTTGTGCGGGCTTTTTGCATGTAACACTGATTATTTTAGAGTTTGGAACGTTCCGACCGCACAGACAATGCATCTACTGAAGGTTCATGAAGGACCTATCACTGGGTTATCCCTTCACGCTACAGGTACTCGTGGTTCTTTAGTGACCCATCACTGATTATTTTGAGCTACTGAAAGTTCATTAGTGAAAAAAACAAGATAAAGTAAATATATTTTAAAGATATTTTACTTAAAACTTATTTCTTTAGGTGATTACATCCTGACAACCTCTACAGATCAATGCTGGGCGTTCTCTGACATTAGGTCTGGTCGTCTAGTATCCAGGGTTAACGACCAGGTAGGATTTTAATTAGTTCTCTGACACCAGGTCTGATCGTCTAGTATCCAGGGTTAATCAGGTAGGATTTTAACTAGTTCTCTGACACCTAGTTTGGTAAAATAGAATCCAAGGTTTACCAGGTAGAATTATAAGTAGTTCTCTGACACCAGGTCTGGTCGTCTTAATATCCAGGGTTAACCAGGTAGGATTATAATTAGCTCTCTTGACACCAGGTCTGGTCGTCTAGTATTCCGGGTTAACGACCACGTAGCCATGATTAACGACCAGGTAGGATTTTAACTAGTTCTTTGACATTAGGTCTGTTAATCTAGTATCTTGGGATAACAAGGAAGGATTTTAAGGTTTTCTCAAGGGTGAGGATTGAACAAAAATACTTTCACCTGGAACTAAGTACAAATTTATTTTCCTCAAAACTTTTTAGTGTACAATGCCTATGGTTTTGTGGGATAGTTTAGAAATCTAGATAGTATTTCGTGGAAACACAGGTTGGACAGAAAACCCAGCCCCAATTACACTGACTCGTCTTTTAATTAATAATCATAACAATCGCTGCCAAAATAAATGCTTTAAACTGTCCCCCCCCCCCGCTCACGTTATGAGAGGTAGAAATGAATTACTCTGACAAATATTTAGTATTGCAACGCTTAAGCATTTTTTTCATTAACTAAAATATTTTAGAGTGGTGGAGTAGCGCTGACTTGCGCCCAGTTCCATCCTGACGGTCTTCTTGTGGGAACAGGAACTGCTGATGCTAACATCAAGATTTGGGATCTCAAGGTATATTATTATTATTAATATATATATATATATATATATATATATATACAAAATTCTATAATTGAATCAAAACCTAGCGGATCAGTTGAATGTGGGTAACCCAAAAAGTTGTCGTCAAGTTAGCATCATTAATGATTAATTGAATGATCAACTTGCTAACTTATTGATATTCCAAGGTTTTGTTCAAATAATAATTGATTGATTGATTGATTGATTGGTTGGTTGGTTGGTTGGTTGGTTAATTAATTAATTGATTGATCGATTGTAGGAGGGAACTAATGTTGCCAATTTCCCTGGACATACTGGACAGATCTCTGCTCTTGCATTCTCTGAGAACGGTTACTACCTGGCCACTGCTGCAGGTCAGCACTCGGTTTTAAATATATATATCCTGATGATTTTGATCTTAACTTTTCGCCATACCGGAGACTTATTTAATAAATTTTTTACTATCCTCCATTCCAAACGTGCCCTAATAATTATTAAAGTTAATAATCGAGATTATCGTTTCATAGAGAAAGGTTTCTATAAGTTGAATTGTAACTGCTAATACAATGTACAATTTTCATTTAATGTTCAGTGTTCCTATTCTTAATCGTCAAATAATAATAACTAAACAATTATTTTTTAAGATGACAGTTGTGTCAAGCTTTGGGATTTGCGTAAGTTGAAGAACTTCAAGACTCTGCAGCTGGATGAAGGATATGAGGTTATTTTTAAAAATATTATTCGAACATTTTCATGCTCATTTAGTAGTTTTACTGCAGTTTTGAAAATTGACAGGAGGAAGTCAATTCACACTTATCTGATTTGATTTGACACATTTTCAAACAGTTTTATAAAAAAAAACTAGCTGAAGTGCACGGGATTGACCGTCAAATTTTTCAATCAAATTAAAAAAAAACTAAGAGTTTTGAAGAAAAAAGATTGTTTTTTTTTGCCTATGTAACCCCCGGGTTCCCCATGAGTTTACTAAAAAAATATGAACCCATTTGGTCAAGCCGTTTGGCCGGCTATAGGGAACATATAAACGAATGTATTGTTTTATTAGATGGATTGAAATAAGTTGATTAGTTGATTGATAAGTGGATATTCTCTCTAATGTTGTACTAGTAATGTAAATTTCCATTTGTAATACAAATCATTCTTCAACACCAATTAGAATTTGTTAAAGGATAAAAACCATAAAAATTGTTAAATGCATATTTATAATTCGACACAAAGGTTCATGCAAAATTCAAGATCCATGAACAAAGTATGCAAAACAGTAAAAAAAAAATATTTTAAAAGTCGCCATCGTAAGACAGCAAAGATAATTTCTTTTTTTTCATAGGTTCGTGACATCAACTTCGATACCTCCGGTACATACCTAGCTGTGGCTGGTACTGATGTTAGGTAATATATTCGTACAGTACTGCATACATATATGTACATATTTAGTGTACAATACTAGATTATTGATTTTATATGATAAGATTTCGCCGAATGCATTGGTTGTCTGTTAATTATAATAATAATGCTTTAGAAACCATAAAATTATACTTTTTTAACGTTACATACATGCAGTTCGGTATTTGGAACCGTGCATGCAGCACCGGTTTGAAGCCATCAGGCATAAATAATGTACCAAAATCCATACTTAATAATAACTTTACATATTTGTGTTTAGGGTATACTTATGTAAACAGTGGACGGAGTTGCTAGTTATGCAAGATCATACAGCCACCGCTACAGGAGTCAGATTTGGAGACAACTCCAGGTAACAATTCTTAGAATTTACAAAGGGTGTATATTTTTTGGAAAAATCATCCAAAATCATCCCCCTCCCTTGATTTTGTTCGTTTTGGGGTTTTGTTCCAAATTTTTATAGAGATGTTTGAACATTTGGGTAGAAGGTATCAATAAGACCGGGAACTATGCCAGTGGATGTCCAATATTAAATGTTTTCCCCCTGGGCATCTGCAACTATTTGCCTTTCAATTTATTTTCTACACTTATATTTTGCTATCGTTATTTTTTTATAATATTTATTTTTTTACTTTCAGGTTTATCGCATCTACGTCTATGGACCGAACTCTGAAGATTTATGGACCTGCTTAAGCTAAAGTCTAGCGGACCACCTCTACCATATATCTGCGGGCCCTTGCTGGTCCAATTCATAAGATTTATGGACCTGGTTAAGCTAAAGTCTAGCGGACCATCTCTACTATATATCTGCGGGCCCTTGCTGGTCCAATTCATTAGATTGATGTACCTTAATTCCCGAAAAAAAATTTTTTAAGGGTATTCCGACATTGATCAACAATTTGTTTTTTTTGACAATAAATAAAAACGAGTTTATTTTATCTCAAAAACACAAGTACATTGTATAAAGTATCACGCATTTGAACATAATTGTTCGATCTTGAAGTTGTTTTGTAATTCTGTAATAAATATGTACAAAACAGATGAATTAAGCCAATTTTTTCAGAGTTCGAAAATGGCGGCGCCTGGACGGTCGAGAAAAAAATCCGCGAAACCATTTTTTGCCGGATTAATTTCAGGAGTGAACAGTTACAGTGATCTGAAGAAACTTTTCCTAGATCCTGAATATGCTTATCTAGCTGCTGGCGTTCTCATCATCATAGGCAACATATTCTGATATTCTATTATGTTTTTTTTAAATGAATCTTCCACGCTTTGAAGGTATCCTCTAAGTGTCATGTCGGATTGATAGCGGTACCCTCAAAACCGTTGCAAGATTGAGGATATAGAAGTTTTTCCAGCTAAATATTAATAATTTTCCACTGATTTTTCTCTTTAAGTGAGAAGTGTACATACTTCAGAAATAGAAACTACCAAAATGAACAGAAATAAATATGTTCAGAAGTTAGAATACGTCTATATCTGCCTCATTGTTCTCGTAAATGCTGGAAGCGGTTCGTTATGAATCCGCTTGTTGTTCTTTTGTCAAACCAGAATTAAAGAATTAGATTATTTCTTGAATTTAATTTTTAATTAATTTGCTCTCTCCTAAAAACCCCTCAAACGAAAACGAATGAGTTTTTTCATGAAAAGTTTATAAAAAATCCCAAGGTTTAAAATTTGTAATTATTATTTACGTAATATATAGTCTGCGAGGAAAATGTGAATATTTTTTAATAAAAGAATATGTTTCCAGAGATTGTAATAAATATAATTGTTATAAATAAAGTGAAGTATACTGAGATTGACTGGATAGCTTACATGCAGGTAGGTTTAGAATTCAAGATTTTGTTTCGCGGGGAATATTCTACCTTCATTTGTAATTTTTCCTTCGTGGAAATAATTGTTGTAACGCCTATTGCGAAGTACTTCACATGCTATCATTGTGCAGATGAATGTTAGAATGTCACTTTTGTTATTTAACTAATTTAAAAAAAAAATAATTATCAGTGGCCGAATTTAAAGTATTTGAGCGGCGTTTTAAATTTAAGCCGCGGCTTAAATATGGTTGGTTCCACTTAAAATTGTATCAAATGTTTCAAGATTTAAGCCGCCGCTTAATTTAAACCAGATTTTGTCAGATTTAAACCGCGGCTCAAATTCTTTAAACTCCATCTCTGTATAAATAATAAAAATCTGATTTTATTAGTTCTTCGACACAATTTTTTCATTAAAATCGAAGAAAAATAATAAAGACGGATACTAAAAGCTTTGCAAGTTACTTCTCCTTTTTTATCGCGTCTGTCTTAAATTGAAAAGTATATTGTATTATTTAGTCCTAGATAAACCCCATTATTTTCCTAAAATATTATTCTTTATAAATTAGGATGCATGTTATTTGTTTGTAACTTAAAATGGCAAGTCTAAAATTATTTAGAATTCTCATAGATTTAAGAAGATTAGTGACGCTGTATTTTTTAGGAGGTTGAGGGAGTAAAAAATGGAACTTATGATTATTCACAATTAAAGGGAGATACAGGTATTAATAAACACACATAAAGCAGAGACAAATTTTATAGATTTTTGATATCTATACAGTAAACACGTTATATTAACAAAAAATAACAAAATTAGTGGCTGACCGACTTGTAAGCTGTCCAAAATATATATTTATCCTGATCAACTTGGTAACAAATCGAGTTTTTTTCTACTTTTAACTCTATCCCACAAGAAGTTAAACAGTCAACTACAGTGAATATCTTCAAGAGAAGCTATGATAAATTCAGACAGTATCCGATTACCAGTTACAAAGTCTATCAGAACCATCATCAGCAACTCCAAGTCTTCAATCAAAGACATCCTCATTATAACTCTACATGGGTTCCTGAGGATTATTCAACAATAACAATATCGTAGATCCTTAAAGGGAGTGTTTGCGTAAAATGAAAGGGGGTATAGGCTTAATGCGATAAAAAAGCGCTTTTGATCGCTACTAATCTTACTTCTATCTGTTGCGTCTATAAGAAGAAAATTGTTAAAGACGTCTCATACCGAATAACATGGCGTCCATGTTTTTCATATTTTCCAGGAATGTTCGAAAACAAGTTGTAAGCTAAATATAATTTAAAAAACAAAATGAAAACTAGTATGAAATATCAAATTTCATTTTTCGCGAACACTCCCTTTAATGCTTGATATTTTCAGGTCCCCTGGTGTATCCGGGGGGTTTTGTGTGGATTTATATGATTTTATATTTTATAACTTCTCAGGTAATCAAAGTTAAATTAATAATATTGTTAAAAATAATAAGTTTATAATAAGAAACAAAAAGTGAAATTTTTGTTTAAAAACTGATAAATATTGTGTTTTTTAACGGACGGATCTGCATCAAAATGTAATATATCCTCAGAACTGATTGATACTATATTAGATATACAATGTCCACACACATTTTAAAGGGGGAAATGATTTGTAAAGATCCCGGGGGGGGGGGGGAAATTTCATACTTTTTACCCAACATTTTTTATTTTTCCCTTAAAATCATTTATTTTTCCCAATTCAGCGAATAATACCCAAAACAGATTTTTTGGCCGCCCCGCCCGCCATTATAATTTTTTTTAATATAATATATACTTAAGTTCTGGGGGGAAAATGATGTTCAAAAGGGGGCAATGATTTTTCAAGAAAATATTCTTTTCAATGTATTCATTATTTTTAGTTGTCCTCATTTTAATCACATAAAATAAGTTGTTAAATTAAGTAAACATTACAGGGGAAGAATGTACTGCTAGCCCAGTACATATTTTGTGTACTGTACGTAGTTAATCTGGCTCTCATATTCAGAATTTTAGGCAGAACACAAATTAAGTCATTTTTAAGATAATAGCAGCTGAAGTCCTGGCGTGGCCCATGGAATTTTAGTAACACTTATAAAAAAATTTTAATTTTGAAAAAAAATTTAAAAACTTAAAATAAAAAAGTTTTGATTATAAAAAAAATAGATTTTTTAGCCTATCATATCCTCTCGGTACTCAAGGGTTTCCTCAAAATGCCCATTTGGTCCAGCCGTTTGACCAGCTATAGTTGATAAATATATATATATATATATATATATGAACGAAGAGATTATAGATTTATAAAGTATATTTATGGATGATTTTGTATTCTGTTTTTTGCATTTAATAATGTGTTGTGTGAACAGTGAAGACTAGGAAGATTCCTCCGTACTTGTACGTTATTATGTCCCTTACATCTTACAGGTGAAATTATTTATTTTTATTTATTATTATTCTTTAAAATCGAATAGAATAGAAAATAGAATAACATTTTTTTATCAATTTGTATGATTTTTTTTTTATCATTTTTATGAACATAAATTTCCCCCAAATTATTTAATATTTCTTCTAGAATTCATTCTGTGTTTGTACTCCGCTTGTTTAACGACCCTGTAGCAGTTCTGTTGGTATACGCTGCTGTTAATCTTTTCCTGGACAACCATTGGACACTTGGTGAGTTTATAATCTAGCTGTATTCTCTCTATATATAAGCTGCGTTTTAAAGTTAATTATCTATACCAATATATAATCTGTGTTTCAAAGTTTATTATCTAAATCAATTGTAAAATCTATGATTTGACCCCCATTTTGAAGATAACATAGAAATCCTCTGAGATGAAACCTACAGATCCCCCCCCTCTCCTGAAAGTATCAGCTGTAATGATAAGCGTGGAACTTTGCAGTATGCTTTGCAGTACACAAGTGTACATTACTTCCAGTGCAACCCCGAAGTCTAATTTAGTATGGAGCCGACCGGTTTAAATTGCACCCTGCGACCGACGGGTTTCCCGACGCTCTAGCACCCTCGTACGTGAAGCGATCCGACTGGAACAGCAGAGAACGCGTGCTTATAATTGTCCGTCAAGATCTCTTTTAAACAGGTCGTTAAATCGCGTTTATAGATTTTACACCAATATATAAGCTGTGTTTTAAAGTTAATTATCTATACCAATATATAATCTGTGTTTCAAAGTTTATTATCTAAATCAATTGTAAAATCTATGATTTGACCCCCATTTTAAAGATAACTTAGAAATCCTCTGAGATTAAACCTACAGACCCCCCCCCCTCTCCTGAAAGTATCAGCTGTAATGATAAGCGTGGAACTTTGCAGTATGCTTTGCAGTACACAGTATGGAGCCGACCGGTTTAAATTGCACCCTGCGACCGACGGGTTTCCCGACGCTCTAGCACCCTCTTACGTGAAGCGATCCGAATGGAACAGCAGAGAACGCGTGCTTATAATTGTCCGTCAAGATCTCTTTTAAACAGGTCGTAAAATCGCTTTTATAGATTTTACACCAATATATAAGCTGTGTTGTAAAGTTAATTATCTATAACAATGTATAATCTGCGTTATAAATTTAATTATCTATACTAATATATAATCTGCGTTTTAAAGTTAATTATCTATACCAATATTTATATGTTGTGTTTTTAGGTGTATTTTCTATACCAATATTTAAGGTGTGTTTTAATTGTATTCTGTATACTAATATGTAAGCTGTGTTTAAAGTGAAATCTCTATACCAATATATAATCTGTGTTTTAAATTGTATTCTCTGTACCAACATATAAGCTTTGTTTAAAGTGCATTCTCTATACCAATATATAAGCTTTGTAATTATCAAATTGTTATGCTTATTTATGTTATTTTCGATCTTAATTTTCTTTTAATATTTTGTTCTTTTGATTAAAGTTAAGGATCTGTTGGAGTATTAGTATCAGGGTAGCCAAAATGTACGGATTGTACGGATTTTTTATTTTGTAACCCTAAAATTGTACGGATTGTACGGATTTTTTTCAAATTGTACGGATTGTACGGATTTTTTGTTCAAATTGTACGGATTGTACGGATTTTTTTCAAATTGTACGGATTGTACGGATTTTTATCCTGGAAATACACCGTTTTTTTTTAAATTTTCACTCATTTCAGCAAGTTTTTCATGAAAATTTCAAAAAAAAATCTCGTCAAAATGAAGTTAGTTTAACTTATTTTCTGCATTCTAAATAATATTAAATTGATTAACGTTTCAATTGACATTCAAAATTCATTGATAATTTTCGAGATCCCAGAAGTGTTCATTTGAGAATATGTTCCAGAAGTGTTCATTTGAGAATGTGTTTATCTATCTGTCTATCTGTATAGCTATCTGTCTATCTATCTGTCTAGCTATCTGTCTAGCTCTCTGTCTAGCTATATGTCTAGCTGTATGTCTAGCTAACTGTCTATCTGTCTAGCTATCTGTCTAGCTATCTGTATCTATCTGTCTAGCTATCTGTCTAGCTCTCTGTCTAGCTAACTGTCTAGCTATCTGTCTATTTATCTGTCTATCTATCTGTCTATCTATATGTCTAGCTCTCTGTCTAGCTGTATGTCTAGCTATCTATCTAGGTATCTGTCTATCCATCTGTATATCTATCTGCATGGCAGTTTATCTATCTTTTTATTTATCTGTTTATATATCCTATCTGTCTCTCTGTTTATCTATATGTGTATGTGTATCTGTTTCTCTGTCTATCTATCTGTCTGTCTGTTTATCTATCTATCTGTCTCTTTATCAGATCTGAGAACATCCTCTCAGGTTTCTTCCGTTTTTTTGTAAATCTTTTCATTTTTAGTTTAATTTTAACTTTCTTTTAATTGAGTGTGCAACCCAAGACAGTGTTGAATAATATTTTCAAAAATGGTTTAATTTTTCTTAAATGTACGGATTGCAGGGATTTTTTTTCGAAAATTGTACTGATTGTAAGGATTTTTTCGAAAATTGTACGGATTTTTAAAAAAATGTACGGATTGTACGGATTTTTTTTCTCAAAAATTGTACGGATTGTACGGATTTTTTTTCGAAGATTGTACGGATTACCTCTGAAAATGTACGGATTTTTGTACGGATTTTTTCAAAAAAGTTTTGGCCACCCTGTAGTATTTTAAAGATAATACTTTATCTGTATACGGCAGGGGTCATATGTTTTACATAAAAATCAGGCACATTTTGGTTTTCCGCATTTGTGTTATGAATTGCCACTAAATAAAATGACATATTTGCCACGGTAAATGTCAATCAAAGAAAGCTGTGCTTAGAATGGGGACTGCTGATTCACTGGTTTAACAACTTTTTTGTTCCAAGGATTCTCATGAGCAGGATTCGGATCTTCACCCAAATAAAATGGATTTGATCTTTTAAGAACTGCACGAAGCTTGTAATTAAAATATATAATTGTTTAATTTCATTTAGGAAGCCTGATGTACAGTTTAGCAGTATCAGTTAAAATGAATATTCTGCTGTACAGTCCAGCTCTGTTGATTGCGTACATAACAGTTCTTGGATATAAACAAACATTTTTCCAGGTAAATATACTTTCAAACATGTTGCAATGTAGTGATTACAAGTTTTGGACATAACATCAGTTGTTGGATTCACAACACGAAGTTCTAACTTTAGTTTAAGTGGAGTGGACGCCAGGCCGCAGCCGCACGGTGTAGCGCTGTGCCCTGAAGGCAGTCTGGGGGTTCCACTTTGGGTTTCCTTTCAGATATCCATTTGATTTGATTTGATTTGATTTGATTTGATTTGATTTGATTTGATTTGATTTGATTTGATTTGATTTGATTTGATTTGATTTGATTTGGATTGGTTTGATTTGAGTATCAAATATTAGAACCGATTAAAAAAGGTTTTGTATTAAGTTGAGTGTGTGTGCTGGATTCCAAGTTCTGGTTGGGTTACCCTTCCTCCTCCACCATCCCCTCAACTACATCATTGGGGCATTCAACCTTGGCAGGGTATTCATGTACAAGTGGACTGTTAACTTCAGGTAGATTAGGAAGTAGCTAGGGGAGGGTAACCTTGACAGGGTCTACCTACATGTCCACTTCAGGTAGATTGGGGAGTTGTTAGGAAGGGGGGAACCTTGGCAGAGTCTTTATGTACACTTCAGGTAGATTGGGGAGTGGAGGGGAGGGGGGGCTTGGCACTTCATGTACAAGTGGACTGACAACTTGAGGTAGATGGAAGTACATCTGGGAAGGTCAACCTTACAGGGTTTTCATGTTCAAGTGGACTGTCAACTTCAGGTAGATAGGGGAGAAGGTGTTCAAGGGTCAACCTTGACATGGTCTTCATTTACAAGGGAGAAGGGGAACCTATACAGAAGTTTTTACCTTTGTACGTTTATAATATTTAGTTAACTTAAATTCCGGAATGGAGTCAACATTTTCAGTGTAAAGCATTTTGAAACTTTTTCGAGGGATAATATTAACCACTTATTTTAATTTTTTCAATTGATAACATATTTTTTAGGTTTTTGCCTGAAGAAGTTTTTGTGAATCGATATTTTCATATATCTCTTCTTCTTCTCCACATCGTCGTTCTTGCCGCAGCTGCCAGGTATTTTCATAACTTAATGTCATTAAAAAGATCATTTTACCCCGAGATCTTAGGTATTTTTAACGTTTTATTCGCTGAATTGAGGAACATAAATACATTTTTCGGTAAAAAGTATCAAACAATATGAAAAATTTATTCTACTTTCCCAGTGTATCGAAAATCCCCCCCTCCCCCGTCTTCCATTGGGGATAATTCTTAAAAATATATATTATAAAATATATATTATTAAAATTCTAATATTATCTGGCTTTTCTAGATATATGTGGAGATTTCTGAGTTCTTATTCAAAACTGAGAACGATGAATATACCAGCTGTCGCTCAGGGATTCATTTAGATTATCAATTAATTAATATGGACCTTCTTAAATCAAATGATTTATTTATTCATTTGATAACTATTTTGAAAAATTATTATCTCTCAAAGATTTGTATTTTAGTATCTGCATTATTACTGTTTTTCGAAGTTTTTATTTATTGCTTTTTTCTTTATTTAACATTTATGTATTAAGGTGTTTTCCCGTTTGATAGGTTTGAGAGAATTTTTTTATTTGTTCTTCAGGTTTTCCATTTATTTTACTTTTTAATAATCTGATCAAAAAAGTAGTGCACTGTCACTTTTAACTGGACTATTTGTAGAATGCCATTAACACCTGTAGTGTACAGTGTACATGTATGTTAACATTGTACATAGATAAATGAATTAATCCCGTCAGTTGTTGGTTCTCCCTTTCTTTCTCTCCAACTTCATTGGTGTCATGTTCGCTAGATCTCTTCACTACCAGTTCTATGTCTGGTTAGTTCTTAAATATGATTTCCTTGTTAGCTAGATCATTAGGGGCAGGGGCGTACACAAGGGCTCTTGTTTCCCCTGGACAACTGAAAACTATAGTTCCTTGGGGTTAGCCTGTAGCCCCTCCCCTGGCCTAAGTCCTGTACGCCCACAGACGTGGGAGGGGGGGGGGTGCGGCAAGGATATATTAGCATATTTATTAAAAGTGGGTTAGGGGTTGTTGAAACGTTTTACTGATGTGACGTAATATAACTGCTTAAAACTACTAACTAGTGATATCAAAACAATTTCAAAAATTGTTAAAGATATCACTACTAACCAATAGTTACTTATTTACAACAAAGCATGATACTTAGCAGCCCTGAAAGGTCACAGTAAAAATATAAAAACCCAATCCGCCTCCCTCTCAATTTAATCTTTGGGGACCTCAATCAATATCCTTTTGTGTTTCTAGTTGATAACTTACTTTGTAACCATTTATCTTGTTTAGGTACTACCACACCCTACCCTACCTGGCGTGGTGCTCAGGGTACCGTGTGATGACCCGTCTCTTAATCCTGGGTGTAGTGGAGATGTGTTGGAACATTTATCCGAGCACAGTTTACTCAAGCTTAGGTATTTCTTTGGTATTTCTTACAAATTCTTGAGACTAGAAATCATTTATCCAAGCACAGTTTACTCAAGCTAGGTATTTCTTTGGTATTTCTTACTTTTATTTTCAAATGACTGAGATGTTGAATATTTTTTCTTGGCTTTAAGGCTTTAAGAATCACCAATATGGTGTTGATACTTAAAATACTTATTTGCCTAATACATCAAATATTTAATGTGGTAGTGTACTATACTTTTTAAAGTTACGTACCAATTAATTTAAAAAAATTTACTTTTCACATATATCATTTGAAGAAATTTTATTAGCAATCGTGTATATTTCTTTTTTTAAAAATCTTTTCCCACGTTTAAAAAAAATCCCGACAAGTAAGGTATGATTTTTCAGTTTATTAGGTTTACTTTTCGCTAAAATTGGGAAAGCACACAACTTTTAGGGGGAAAATGAGTAATTTTTGTGGGGTTAAAAGTATCCAAAAAGAAGGAAAAACTTACCTTCCTGTCTACTAGATCATACTTACGTTTCTATAAATTAACACATATTCATGAGTTAATAACCTTGTTAAAGGGACAGACCGGCTATGTAAGGTAGTTAAACTGAGTATGCTGTGTTGTGGACAAATTCTTTAGGATTCATTTGAGACATATAAAACGTTTCCACGATTACTGAGTTTGAGTGCATAGTCGACGTTCAAACTCAGGATTTACAGATCTTTAAAAAGTTTTATATGTCTCAAATGAATCCTAAAGAATTTGTCCACAACACTGCATACTCAGCTCAACTACCTTACATAGCCGGTCTGTCTGTATGCAATTTTATTTTGGTCTCAGTATGAATATTATCACCAGATTGATAATAGTGTGTGTCTTTTCTTTCTTTTTTACCTTTTCTATTAAATTCAATTTAAAAGTTTCGAAAAGAATATATTTTAAATTTTGTTGCCTAGGGCTTCACTGCTGCCACCTGGTTCTATTCTACGGAGTTCTCAAGAATATGATCAAACAATGCAACTCAAGCATTCTTACTGTCAAGGATAGAGGGGAGTAGAATACTATGGATAATGGATATACGCGACAAGGAATATCTCTGCGCTCGTAACCTTAAAACAGATCAAATCAAAAATGTTCAGTTTCCTGTTATTATGAAGCTAATTTTACATAATTGTCTAACTGTGTTGTTTAGCTAGGAATTTAATATATTGTGTGAAACATATCAAACTTGTACAAAATAAGTAGCTTTTTTTAGTAGTTTTTTGCAACTATTATTTGTCAGCTGGCATTCTTTTATCTTTGATCTTTCTTTGTTTTAAAACAAAAAATGATTTTATGTTTGCTCATCAGTCAATTGTAGAATTAAAAAAAAACTATATTCAATCTTTGTTAGGAAAAAAATTTTGTTTTAAATTTTATTTTAGGCTAAAAAGGTTTATGCTCAAATTAAAAGATTTTGAGCTCCTGTGATCGTTATACCAAGAAGTAACAACTTAACAAGATGCAACACGTTTTGAGCCTCATGGTCTTGCACAACATTTATTAATGCATGTCGTGTATCATTCATCAAATTATGTTTTTATTTGGAACCACATGGATGTTTTATGTTCTACCATAGGTGATCCGTTTTTATTAAAATTATAGCATGAGAAAGGAAATATTCTTTTACTACTGGCCTGGGGGGTTTGTTATGAATTTTTTTTGTCATTGTTATTGTAGTTCCTAGAATTGCATTGAGCTTAAGTAAAATAATGAATATTGTCAATTTCGTATTTTGTAAACATTTACATAGTTTTTGTACAAAATTATTTTCTGTTTTCAATTGTTGATGTTATTATTATGCGATTAAAGTTAGATTAATTGTTGTTCATGTTTTTCTTTTGTTTCAGATTGAATAAAATGTCGTCGCGGGAGAGACCAGTTTTATTTTTGTGTAAGTTCTTGTTAAACTTTCAATACCAAAGTAAATCATAAGCCGCCTCTGAAATCCGGTTCCGTGGCTTTACATACATTTCCGAATCCAAAGGCCAAAGGGGATGGTGGAGATGGCACATTTGATGTAAGGGGGGGGGGCATGCCTTAATTTTTAGCTCAAATCTTCCAATTTTTTGGCTGTACGCCTAATTAATGTTCGAAATTCCTAAAATAAAATCAAATTAAATTTTAATGACCTCCAGAAATAGAAAATATTTCAACTATGGCTTTATGCATATCTAACGAAAGCTAGGAACCCCAGGAATACAGTTGCAGCAACGAATCCAGTGTTTGATGTTCTACTGACCTCTAATGACCTAAATGACCTAAAAAATTAAAATGTTTTAACTATGGCTTTATGCATATCAAACGAAAGCTAGGAACCCAGGAAATACAGTAGTAGCAACAAATACAGTTTTTGACCTTCGAATGACCTCTTACGACCTCAAATGACCTCCGGGAAAAAGAGTGAATCAAGCCTTAATCTCTAAATCCAACATTCAAAAGTTTCCAGCTAACAAAAAAATATTTGAGCCACGGCTTTAAGTTGAGACGCGGCTTTAATATCATTTGTTCCACTTAAAATTGTATTCAATGTTTCAAGATTTAAGTCGGCGCTCTATTAAAACCGGTTTTTTTGCGGATTTGAGACGCGGCTCAAATTCATTAAATTCGGACCATGGATGATAATTTGCTAAATCATAGCGGACCCGGACCGCAATGTCAGTGTTTAGAAATTGTTGGTATTGTGTCTGAACATGATTGAGAAATCCTGACAAAATTAAGTAAGAATTTGAACTCCTTGAATTTCTTTCTTGTTAGACTTTGACTTCTGGAATTAGAAGAAAAATGTTTACCTAAGTGTAACACTAAGACTATCTTTCTTTTCTGATAAACTAATATATACAAGAGATGCGAGGACGGACATGACGGAACTAAAAATATCAAGATCTGTAAGTTAATTTGTCCTTTGCAAATGATCTTGTTATCCTTAAAAAAAATATGTGTTATAGGGGGAAAATACAGTTTTATCGAAGCATACATTGTTACCTATAATAAATAAGACTTCAGAGACGACTCTAATGAATTTATATTGCCTGTTTCCATATATTCACGTTTCCCTCCACCTTTAAACTTGATCGTTTCCCCCCCAATCATTAAACGAAAATATTTAAGACAGAGCACTTAATTTACCCTTAGTTCATATTATACGAGTTCCAGGTCGTCCTTACAGTTTCATTCTCTGTTGATAATGGTATCCAGTGTATTGTGTATAATCTTTCATATTTAATCCTATCATTCAAAGCTGCTCTGTAAGTATAAATGTCACACGTTTGTTACGAACTGCCAGCTATTTTAGGGACACGTAGAGCAGATTTTAATACTTGGAAGTTCAAAAAAATTGATTAATATACGTTAAGGCGGGGATGAGAAGTTTGGTCTTGGGGAATTCAAAAAATTAGAAAAACTCGCAATACAAATGAACGTCAGGTAATTGTTTTCAATAATATGTTATCGTTTTGCTATATTGCAGTAGTGTATATTTCTTATTTCTTATTAACATTATGTTTGCGCGGGAGTGGAAAAAAAATTTTGAGATTTTTATTTGCTGGATTTTGAAAAAAACAAATGATTTATAAGGAAAAATAAAAAAATTGGGAAAAGTATCTTACAGGATGGATTTGGATAAATTTGAATTTTTTGAACCCAGATCATCCTCCTTCCCCGTGCATTGGCATGGGGGGGTAATATTCTTAAAATGATACGCCTCTGTAATATAATTATTGACATATTTCTTCTTATTTCTACTGTTTACTATAAAGAACATGTTAAATTAGTATTGAAGTTAATTTTACCCATAAAAGGAGTCCTTAACCTTAGACGGTTATATAAATTTGAATTTTTAGTAGAGCTTATCTTGACCTGTTTTTTTTTGTTCTTCACTTTCAACTTTTAGTGTCCCTCAGTTTAATTTTCAGCGTCGGAACAATAGAAGTGCAGAACTATTCAACCAATGTATATACACAAAGTGGCTAACAAGCGCGCAGACAAAATAATAAACAAAAAATGACGAAAATGATAAATATAATTTGTTATTATGTTAAGAGTGTATGATAGATCTCGGAAGTTTGACGATAATGTAACTCATGTTATCTATCATTCTATCGGAAATGCTCCACAGCTAACAAAATCGGTAATCTCATAGATTTTAAGGGATAGGATAGAAAAAGAAATCTTTTATTTTTTTGGGAGGCGGGGTGGTTAAACATGTATTGAGAATAAAATTAATGCTAGGAGTTTTTTCCTCC
The DNA here is from genome assembly GCF_000591075.1 of Eurytemora carolleeae. Lineage (NCBI taxonomy): Eukaryota > Metazoa > Arthropoda > Copepoda > Calanoida > Temoridae > Eurytemora > Eurytemora carolleeae. The sequence continues at coordinate 91,996 of NW_019396153.1, forward strand.
TAATAATTTCTTGAATACCACTGATCAAAAATGATAGAACTAAATTGTAAAGAATTTAGGTGATGTGTGGACTGGCTGCTGGGAAATGGGTAGTGTACCACAGTTTTCTCGTCAAGAGTGCGAGGTTGTTTATTTATTGTGTGGTTTAGAGTTCAGTTCAGGGGTGTAAATTTTCTTTGAAAATAATTCCGTCCCCCCTTTTTAAAAATAGTTTTTTTCCCCCAGATATTTGATATTTCAGGGTTTCTTGAGCTGAAATAGAAAATATGGAAAATATTTACAAGGGAAAACGAGTTTATTGGGTGGCGGTATCTAAAAGGATGAAATTATAATTTATACACATGATGTTTACATGCCTATTGATTTCCAAGTTTTTATTTTTCCCCAGATTATTACTTATCATCTTTAAATTCTTAAAAATATAAACCCCGGGTTCGATCTGAAGTTGCTTAAACTGTTAAAAAGGAAGCTATGGTAGATTTTTTGTTATTTTTTAAGACATTTAAAATCTGCAATTATTATTTTTACGTTTTTTTTTCGTCCAGGTGAATCGTTGCTAGCTTGTTTGCAATTTTTTTTGAGATTTTCAAAGGCCTGATTGGGTATTTCTTTATATGAAACCATAACATTGCGCCCTCATTTGTACTGAAACTGGTCTTTAAGGGCGCTTCGCGTCCATCATCGTTAGCAACTTTTAATTGTGGCTCTATTTGTAGCACCTTTCCGTGTACACTATAAAAGAATAACAGAAAAAAGTTCGCGGATTCAATAAAATTGTTTGTGGATTTTCAAAATTTGACAAGAATCAAAAATGTCTCACCTATGTACTATAATTTTAGGAAAAAGAGTTGGACCAACGAGAAAGCTCATTTACCCTACCCTGCTTGTGTAGAACTAAGGTATAAAATCCAAGCTTGCAACTTTTAAATGGACAGGATCAGTTGAACCTGATCCGAGCTTGCAACTTTTAAATGAACAGAATGGGTTAACCATATTTTTTTTCAAGGGGGAGAACAAATTTATCTCTTTATTTTCCAAAATTTTATGACGTGTTTTGTGTAACTTGTTGAAGGACCCACGGGAAAAATCATATAATTTTTTAATACATGTAAAACTGTAAATCAAAATGTAAATCTGTCCAAGAGAGGACAATAAGATATATTTTACTTTTGGAATAGTATTTTTAAATGAAAGAACTATAATAAAATTCCATAATATTATTACTTAGCAAAAATCCGTTATCAAGCGGTTGTAAAAATGCAACTTTTTAAAGTTATACGAACACACTAAAAAAATAAAGCTAAAATAATAAAAGATTTTGATATTGAAATATCACCAAAATTGTTAATAATATTATTCTGACTCCAGGAAAACAAACGAGATTTCAGGAAAGATTTTGATTGAAATTATAAAAACATGTTTTTTTTTTCTTCCCTTTTTTTTTAGCTAAATTTGGAACCACATGGATNNNAACTGGATTTTTTTGGTAGAAAAAATTAGAAATGCTGCAATGACGAGTTTTAATTAAAAAAATTCTAAACGTCATGAGTCCGCGATAATTTGTGTATGAGTGGTGTGGTGGGGATAAATGACTGTAAAACATACTTACCCTGCATTTTATTCAATCCGACTTCTTTGTTTAATTATCAAGATAGTCCTGTGAGGGTTTCATAGTGCCCACATTAAACTTAATCTTAAATCTCTTTAATATCAATCAAATTAATTATTCATGTTCAAGAATTACACCCAGCGGGGGGGGGGGGGTCATGTAGAAACTCAAATCTATCCTTGAAACGCCAGGACCTTTTATTCACATGAGAGCAGTTATCATCAGCAATAATGATCTCAAGGTTGAAGCGTACACTTCTATTATCAAGGTAATTAGACATTTCGAAGAATATTTTGATTAATAATAGATCTCCCAAACCTTGGAACAAACTGTAAACCATCCTGCCCCCTCGGACCCCACCTGTAAACCATCCTGCCCCCTCGGACCCCACCTGTAGACCATCCTGCCCCCTCGGACCCCACCGCACAGTAAAATTTGATTGGATAAACTAATCTTAAAGCATTGATTTAAATATTTCTGACGTTTGTTTTGTTTCAATTTGTGTTCTTAAAAATTTCTAAAAATCATTGAGCAAGTTTTTAAATTCAATACAAATCAAATTTAATACTGAATCTTGAAGTTTTGATTTCTATGATCTTATTTGTTAGGACTAACTCAAAATATTTTTTTTTGAATGCTTGATACAAATAACAATTTGGCAACCCAATTAAAAATGTTAAAAATTAATCTGAAATGAAGGAGAAATGAAGAGAATTAACGATTTCCTTATAATAGTGATGGATAATAAAATTATTATGATAATATATTTTATTATTATCTAGGCAGGCGGAGGGATCGTTTATGACAAGATCAAGGGGATAAGAGATCTGTCCGGTAGAAAGGTTAAAAATTATTTTAAATTAATAAAATAAATGTTAAATAAATAAGATAATATTTGATGAAAATAATAATGGAAAATTGTATTTTTGGAAAAATTTGATGATCAAATTTAACACTATATGGTAAAAAATTCTTCTTAGGTTGTGGGGAAAAATGTCTAAACCGGCAAATTTTGAATAAATTTTTAACCTCTGTTTGATATGTTTCTCCAGGTTTTTCCTTCACTTAAAATTCAGAGATGTAAATATATTTTAAATGATTTTGAAAGAAAATATATGTAGTATCACATTACTTTATATTGGGCATATATCAGTGTGAATATATATCTAGTGGCAAAGGGGAGATTTAACACATGTTCTGCTTGATCTGGCATTTATGAAACCGATGCATAGGTAATATTCAGAGGCGTATTCAGGGGGGGGTATGGGGGCTAAGCCCCCCCCTGGACCAGAGAAATTTATTGATTTTAGGGGGTTTTCAGGCCCCAACGGGTGCTGAGCCCCCCTGGAAAGAGAAAAATTTAAGCCCCTCCTGGACAAATTCCTGAACACGCCCCTGGTAATATTTGTTTTAATAATCAATTCATCCGTACATGTACCTGAAAATGTTGATAAAAAACCTAGCGTTTTAAATTTAACGGATTTCGATTATCTATAATCCAGTGTTTAGTATCCGGATCCGTTGAATGCGTAACATTTTAGCTTCTTACATCTGGCTCCGCAAAGAAATATGCGGATCCAGATCTAAGGGGCAAAATGAAATGTTCATGACCTGGAAAATGAAATGTTCATGACCTGGAAAATGAAATGTTTATGACCTGGAAAATGAAATGTTTATGACCTGGAAAAGAATTTGAATTTTTTTCATAGAATATCCAGGAGTTGGACTCGCATCAGATTGAAATGGATCCTAAGCACTGATAAAATTAAATTATTTATTGTAAAATTATATTTAGGTTCTACGACCTGCTTGCAGATTTCATCCAAACATCTAAGGAAACTAAAATATAAAACTTTTTCAAGCATTTAATTTTAAACCATGCAGTTGTTCTTAACATTGTCTAACTTTTTAGATAAATATTAGCGTTTGCAGGTGTTGGGAAACGTAAGGTTCTTATACTCTAAATATATTCCTGAATATCTACGAGAAGGTAATGCTACGTTTTATTTGTTCAAAGGGACCATTATAAATTTATCTATTCAACTTTGATCGATCCATAACTTGACTTAAATGCAAAGTTTTGGATTTGAACGCCGACTCAAAGTTAGATTGTCTATTGTCCAATAATAGAAATAACAATTATCACATTTTGCTTATTTGTAGTTTTTACTCCTCGTTCTAAAAGTCGTCTGTATTTTTTTTTGAAATCTTTCAATTTTTTTTAATATTTTAAATTGGAAAAAATTCCCTTTTTAGGGGGGGGGGGGGGTCATGCACTTGGATCTTCAATTTTTATTTCCGGCAGGCTATTTCCCTTCCCGTCCATATCTGGTTTATAACAATTGTATACTCTAGGTGGTCATGTGAAGGAGGATAGGTTTGATCTTCTTAAACCCGGAGTACTGTCCGGGTATCTACGACGGGTAAACCAAGACGGATTTATCCGTTCTTCTCATACCTGTATATCATTGTCTTGTGCATTCACTTAAAAAAAGAGGTTATCAACGTATTTTTAAGATCCTCTTTTTTAACGGAGGTATCTACACGCAACTTTTCAATATTAAAAAGTATGCCGGGCATGATTGTTAATAAATTATGACATTTCATAAATAAAGGGTTACATAAAATAATGTGAATAGTCTTTTTAAAAGCATGTAATTTGGGCTGAATTAAATAAATTTAGGTTTTGTTGAAAATAAACTATTTGGTGGTTTTGATTATCGAAACAATATGTATTTACCGGACTTTTTTGTAAATTTTAATATTATTTTGAACATTGTCGTCTGAAAAAATATCTCTTTTATATTTTTAGTCAACTTTTTTCACTTTAAATCGTATATACTCTCTAATTCGCGATTTAAAAAAAAACCTGAAAGATACTATGAAAAACATGTTTGGGAAGGGAAATAATTTTTCAACAAAATACATAAACATTTGTCCTTTATGATGTTAATTTTTTCCATCTAGTTTCTTTTTTTAAGTTGAGGATTTTATTTTTAAGTTATGGATAAGAAAATATATTGGATTGAACTAGGTTTTGTTTCAAAAGTATGCATCAGAGAGACGGGACCAACAATATCAAGGACTAAAAGTAAGTATGTTTGAGAAAAAGTTTTTCTTGTTTTTAAAAATTAAATTATTTAATGTTTCAGAATTATACGGCATTTTGCAGAACACAAAAGAATCAGTTGAAAGTAAGTAAAACTTTGACTACGCATTAAAATACATGATTAGTGAGTTCAAGGATATAATGCAAGGAAAGTTAATTGCCGTTGCGTATTCTCTGCGTCCATATTGAAACCAGCTCTCTCTGGGCGGAATTCGTAAACAAGAATAGATGCATCAGTGTTTCTCTGATATCCGAGGAGGTTAAAAGCTTTAAATTTTGATAATTTTGATAATTTACATAATAGTTTCCTATGACCAGAATATTTCATTGATTTTTATGTTAAAGATTAATACTTTGTCAGGCTTTAACATCTGTCTTGTGTTTACATTACCGCCCAGAGACAGTACACTGCAGTACAAAAGATGCGTACACCTCTGAAATAACTTTCCTTGCATTATAATCTTGAGTGAGTTATATTCTTGTCAGATTTATAGAAGTGTCCTAAAAAATCGAAAATTAAATGTATTTTAGGAGCCATCTCCTGAAATTGAGATAATTGATGAAGTGGGAAAATCTGCTCCTCTTGTGGAATTAGGAACGCATTTTCACATTTATGATTTGTCCTTTAAAAAAATTTAATCATTTACTTGTGAAAGTTAAATTATTAATTATTTTGAAGCATGATTTTTCAATAATATTATTTATTTATTTCAAAATCAGCAGGAATTCTTTTTAAGTCAAATATTTAACAATCAAAACTCTTTTTGATAAGTAATTACTTTAATATTACTTTTTGACAGTTGGTTGAAAAAGTAGGATTATTTACAGAACCTGTGGATCTTGATTCATCTGTGGAGGTCTCAGATAAAGAAATATCAGAAGATGAGGAGGTTGATGATCATAGTTTTTATGGGAGGAGGGGTTTGATTGGTATAGGATGTAGGCAATGGAGGGGGGGGGTTGATTGGTATAGGATATGGGGGTCATGCACTTGGATCTTCAATTTTTATTTCCGGCAGGCTATTTCCCTTCCCGTCCATATCTGGTTTATAACAATTGTATACTCTAGGTGGTCATGTGAAGGAGGTAGAACTAAGGTATAAAATCCNAAGAAGGTTGTTCTCTCCGCGAGGATTTGATTAACCCCATTTCTACATATTTTTATTTTTATTTCAGTGGTGGAGATTGGTTTACAAGTAGGACCTCGGCTTGTGGACTCTATGCTTGTTGCTATGCAAGGTTAGTTTTAATTTTTATCTTGCGCTTTTTATCTTGAATCTGGACAAACTCATTCAAAATAAGAACTTGATGGAAAAGAATAAACAATTTTAAAATAAAAAAGTTTTTGTTTAAATTTTCTACAAAATAAAATTCCTAAAAATAATTTTTGTTTAATGCAAATTTCTTGAAATACATTTTCCTTGATAACAATTAAGACCTGACGAAAAGATTTATCAGATTTGGTTGATCCATGTCTTAAATATCCTTGTGGGTAGTTGCCCTGCGGCTAGGACTTTTGGGGAAATGTATCATTTACTCTCAGAAAAACTAGAACCAATCGAAATTTAAACCCCCAAGGGATTTTATAATAAACACGAGGGTGAAGTTTTTTTGGTATGCAACAATTTCCATTGAATCCTGCTAATCTTAAAACTTATTTATGCAGGTTCATTTTAAAACGAGCTTCTTATGAAGATATAGTAAATTGATAAAACTGGCCTGTATACTGTTTATTGATCTCTTGAGTGCTTTAGTCCCATGCTTAGTCTGTAATTTAAAACAAATATTAATATTCACAGGGTAAACATAAACCCACAGACAACCATTCTTATCTGGAAGCAAAGATTAGTAGTACTTTCCCTGCTTGTGATTATGTATAACATCCACAAGTACAAATCACAACAGTATTACTATACACAGAGATACAGATTAACATTCATACTATTTCCTTTCCGGATATTATTGTAGGCGGTCTAGGTTGCCCAAGATGGGGCTTCCTGCATATCTCATCTCACATCTCACACATCTTATATATAATATTTTAGTTTTTAAACTTCACATTTTATGCAAAAAGAATTTAACAAAACATAATCTCTCACGACGATCCTCAGTAGTCAAAATCCTTTAATATATATCTATTATCAATATATATAAATCAATTCCTGACATCAATTGAATCATGATCAAAGTTGTTAGTACCCAAGATAAATACGGTCAATTACACAATTATTCCAAAGTTTGTAATAATTTTATATTCAAATTATTTGCTGAAACAGAATTGATTAAATATGACTTGTTTAGATCCTTTGTTTGTTCAGATTTATGAAAACCTGTGAGAATGATGCGTTATCTTACTCTAGTCCAGCCATTGCAAACTATTCCAAGGAGTATCCTTTGGTTCGAACCAAGGTTGCCCCATCAGACATTAATGAAACCCATCTTGTTTCAGAAATCTCAGGTAGAACACTTGAATAAAGATAGAAATACCCATTAAAATGCTTGAACATTCAATTTTGAATATTTAAACCGAAAGTCAGGAAATAAAACCTGCTATGTTCAGTGAGAACTAGCAACTTCAATCAGGGACCGATTTTCTTTTACTTTTTATAATTCAGAAAAGCTGAAAAATTTGGATTAAGGGTAAAAATCAATTTTAGTAGGATAAATTTGAAAATATATTAAAAAGCACTAGTAAAGAACAAAACAAAAATTCTTGCTAATGTTAAAGTTTTCATTTTTTTGTAGAACGACCGTTTCTTTATGAAAACGATGACGAAAAGTCGAAAACGAAGCGATCGTTTTTAAAAACGATCATTTTTTTAAAAGTTCGTTTTTTAAAAATTGTCGTTTTATAAAACTCGTTGTTTCGTTAACGATCGTTAACGAAGGGAGAAAACCGACCTGAAGGGCATCTGTACTTATTAATGAGTAGTTTTTAAGAAAATATCAAGAAGTTTTAGTGATCCCACAACTGTTTAAATTCATGTAAGACGACATTCAATAAAGTTGCATGTAATTTTTTTTTCAAAAGCGATCGTTTTTCCAAACGTTGTTTCGTTAATGATCGTTAACGACGACCCTTCGTTTACAATCGTTAACAAAATTATAAATAATTTTTTTCTTTAACTATCGTTTTTTCAAAAGAGAACGTTTTTTAGGAAACAATCGTATTAAAAACTGTTGCAAATCGTTTTATAAAAAACGATCAATATTCGTTTTTTAAAATTTAAAACGATTGAAAAACGAAACAAAAAACGATCATTTAACGATCGTTTTCAAAAACGTTTAACAACCCTAAATGTAGGAATGATCTGTCTAAGGTCACTGATTACGGTACATTTGTAGAATTTCGATATTTTAAGAATTGGTCGAGTTTAGGCCCAAAAACGGGTTTTTTTGGACTCAAACAAATTTCCCCTCCTTAAAACCGTTTTTTGTCACTAACTTTATTTATTAACTGATTTAAATGTTTTTTTTTATATTCAGTGTTCCGGATCTTTTGATTCCCATAAAGTCATATTTTGACCCCAAAAAAGTGTCTCTTGCAATAGTCACGTTAATCCAATTTTATCGTCATAAAACCAGGTTTCGTCCGCGTAATATGGACTTGAGAGAACACTGTTCTCTCTTAAAGACGTTTTAATAACCAACATGTAAGGTATTCTGGCTGGAGAAAGTGGAATTTCCGAAATCGACCTTCCTTACTGTACAGTTAACATGAATTGGTTTGAAGTGCTTTTAAAGGGTTACATTTTACTGTAATCTGTACATGTAATAAGATTTTTTATTTTAAGTCATGTTCCTAAACTGCCATAAAGCAGTTTACGCAATCAACAAACCATTAACAGTCTGCGACTTCAATGGATTTAATTAGTTTTTAACTTTGGTAAATTTTAGACGAGGAATCTGGGATTTATCTTCAGATTGAAACAGTTCGTCTCTCCTGGTTTAAAAACCAGTACCTTGATAAGTTCACGTTCAACTTTGTATTCCGGAGAGGATTGCTCTTCCAGGTGGGCTGATAGACTCGATAGACTGTTAGTATTTTCAAGAAACAATATTCGCCTTATGTTGGCTGTCGACTATTAGTATTTTCAAGAAACTATATTCGCCTTGATAGACTCGATAGACTGTTAGTATTTTCAAGAAGCAACATTCGTCTTATGTTGGCTGATAGACTCGATAGACTGTTAGTATTTTCAAGAAATTATATTCGCCTTATGTTGGCTGTCGACTATTTACTCTAAATGTTAACTAATGACATTTGATATACAATGCGGACAATCAACTACTGCAAATCCTAACAATTAATTATAGATTTTGTTTATTACTGTTTGTTGACTATTTGACTCGTTGTCTTTGATTTCTGACTTTCATTTACTTCTCACTGTTACCTGTCCAGTGTCCACTATTCACTGTTACCCCGTCCACTTCTCACTTCTTACTTTGTACTTTCCACTACTTACTCCTTATTTTGTACTTTCCACTATTCACTGCTCGTGTTCTCACTGTTACCTTTTCAGCACTCACTTCTCATTGTTACATGTTCACTATTCTCTTCTCACTATTACCGGTCCACTACTCACTTCTCACTGTTATCTGTCCACTACTCAATTCTCACTGTTACCTGTCCATTTCTCTCTGTTACCTGTCCACTACTCACTTCTCACTGTTACCTGTCCACTACTCACTTCTCTCTGTTACCTGTCCACTACTCAATTCTCACTGTTACCTCTCCATTTCTCACTGTTACCTGTACAGTATACACTACTCACTTCTCATTGTTACCTGCCCACTACTCACTTCTCACTGTTACCTTCCACTACTCACTTCTCACTGTTACCTGTCCATTTCTCAATGTTACCTGTACACTACACACTTGTCAGTGTTACCTGTCCATCACTCCATTCTCACTGTTACCTATCCATTTCTCCTTGTTACCTGTCTACTACTTACTTCTCCTTGTTACCTGTCCACTACTCAATTTTCACAGTTACCTGTCCACTACTCACTTCTCATTGTTACCTGCCCACTACTCGCTTCTCCCTGTGACCTGTCCACTACTCGCTTCTCCCTGTTACCTTTCCACTACTTACTTCTCTCTGTTACCCGTCTACTACTCACTTCTCACTTTTACCTGTCCATTACTCACTTCTCTTTGTCATCTATTCACTTCTCACTGTTACCTGTCCACTTTTCACTTCTTTCTTTGTACTTACTTAGTTGGGTGTTAGCTGCAGACTGATAAAAAAAGTTTTTTTCTACTTTAAACCTTGATGAAAAACAACATCTAAAGATCAAATTAGAAGGTTTCCATCTTATCATCATTCAGACTGATGCTGGCTTGTGCCTAGAAGCCTACAGGTTTATCTCAACATACACATTCCTTAATCTTACAAAGGTGAGATTTTTCTTAGACAATTAATTACACAGATTACGGCTCTAAAGCCACAGAAACAAAAACACAATTAGAAGTTGCATTTTAAATATATTAAAAGAAAAGGAGTTGAGTATTTGTAACAAACTCTGATTTGTTACTCTCTAAATCGTTGCAACCAAATGTTGTGGAATGTAGACGTTTGATAGTTCAAACTTCTGTTAGATGAAATAATCTAAGTTTGAAATATCAAAGGTTTACACCATCAGTTTACAAAGATAAAGGGATTTTAAAATCTTACGTTGTGGCGCAAAGACTCAACTCCTTTGTTTACAAATTTGTAAATCAAATTTTGTTTAGTATTTGTTAAATTTAATTTAATTACATTTGGTTTTGCCTTGTTCAGGTGAAAGAGGAGAGAACAAAGTTCATGGAAAGGGTACTTTCCTCAATATGCAGTCATACGTCTCATAACTTTGATCTCAACAATATACATGACCAGGAAAATCGATGATATTCGAATTCAGACTAATATTGAAAAGGATAAACTCATCTACCAATGTTCAATCTAAAATACCTTAGGCCACTTATTTCCGTGAGGAGAACCTTTAGTTCTTGATCTTTCCGTTTATTTATTTAGAACAGGTACTTTTAGAGACTATCAACATAATTTCAGAAGACCCTACATTAAAGAATAAGGTTGCACGATTCAAAATAGTTCCTGGTAGACCTTCTTCTCAGCCAAATGTTGATTTTTAATTTTTGGTTTCTCTTTGAAAAGTGAATTGCAGATTTATCTAGCTGAGACTAATATTCAACACAGTTTAAGATAGAAGAATAACATTATCTCCATAATAGTTTATCAGATAAAGAGTTGCGTGCACAGGGGGGAGCGATGGCCACTCACCCCCTTAGCCAAACAATCTAGGGAAAAACAGTTAAACAATGCATTCAAAAAAAATTTCCTGGGCCACTCCTCTTTATCAGTAATGACAAATTTTCCCGATTTTGGATTTTTGTTTCTTATGAATTTCTGAAATATTGTTAAAATATAAGGTATGTCTGAGGTTTTATTTGTAATCAAAGATTATATTATTAAATTTTTTTTTTCTTTTCCCTATCCGAATTTAACCCGTTTTCTCCTCCAGGATTAGGTAGCGAAATCATACCCATTATCGTATTGAGAATATCATCCCCCTGGTTCAGGCCAAGATTAAACAAGTATTCCTTGAGATTACAGGAACTGTTATTAAATCTACAGCCGACAACAGTAAACTCGAGAATGTTGGTCTAGGTACGTTAAAACTAGTTGATTTTGAATCTTATGTACAGTTTACAGTTACAATGTACATATCTTTTTTGTGTTGTATTTAATGAGATTCAGCAAACATACGATTCAGATTATGATCGTCACTCTCCTGCATTTACAGTACATATAAAGTATCGAGTAGAATACTTGAATTTACAGTACATATAAAGTATCGAGTAGAATACTTGAATTTACAGTACATATAAAGTATCGAGTAGAATACTTGAATTTACAGTACATATAAAGTATCGAGTAGAATACTTGAATTTACAGTACATATAAAGTATCGAGTAGAATACTTGAATTTACAGTACATATAAAGTATCGAGTAGAATACTTGAATTTACAGTACATATAAAGTATCGAGTAGAATACTTGAATTAGTAATCATAAGATACTTTCAGTCCTGGTATTTCCAAAATGTGGTCTTCCTTTTTTGTGCTTTCAAAATTACCGAAGACTTTTGTTCAGATTTCGACAATTTTTGTTTTATTTAATATATTGAAATCTTAACGGAATTATTTATATCTTCAGAATTCCTAAAGGCACAAATTTATTGACCACAATTTGGAAATAAAACCGGGAGTATCTTGTAATTGCTGTTTCAAGAATCATACATACTTAATCAAACGAATCGGTTGTTTTTTTAAAAAGTTTAATTTGAATTTATTTCGAACTTTAGGACCAAAGTTGGCGCTAACAGCTTTAGTGAATATTGCTCAGAGAGATTTCATTATATGGTGGAGATTCTGCCGAAGGTATTGATAGTACTAATATTTAATCAACATAGAATATTAAAAGAATTATTGAAAACGCAATTATTGACTTAAATCATTATGAGCTTATTCATTATAACTTCAGAGAAATTGAGAGTTTATTAATGTCGTCTTGGCAGTTTTTCTTTCCTAAACTGACGGAGTAAACCTGTTTTGTTACTTAGTGATGAGCTTTTAGAGTTTGCGTTTTTAAACGATTCTAAATTTTTAGGTCTAAGACAACGTCAGAGGAGAAATGTATTCTATATTACCTTCTTCATGGTGGGTCAAATTTACTTCAAGGATTTAAGGAAGCTGTTTTATCTCTCTACATCACCTTCCTCAAGCATGATTTGAGTACAGAACTTCCTAGACGTCTGCTCGCTATGACCTGCCTGCTCCAGACCCATGTTGACCGGAAGCAGGGTTTGCAGAGTCTAGAAGACAGGTCCAAGGTTGAACTGGCGAAAAAGATCTCCAACGTATTACAAGAGGTTGGATTGAGTCCCACTACTCTATACACAGAGTTAGCTCTGCTCCAACCTAACTGGTTGTCAGCTATGGTTTCCTCGTTCATGTCGAGCTCTAACCTAAATATCAGGTCTCTCAATGACAGGATGAACAAACTAGAATTAAAACAAGACGAAAGCGAGGTAAAATTTAAGTAATTATCTCTCTTTATCTCATATTAGAAGTTTATTTGGAACTGTCCCCTCTTTATTTTCATGATATTAATTTTATAATAATTTTACATTTGTAGATTGAGAGACAGAGATTGATTCTGGAGAATGGTTTACACAGACTGACTGCGTGTACCAACGTACACAGCATATACAGGTATTCTATAAAACCTGTGTGCAAAGAATATTAGAATCTTCATTAGACGTTATTATTAACTATTCTCTTCGAGCCGCCACTTAACAGAAATTTTCGCATTTTGAGTATATTTTATCTTACATCCTATTTTAAATCAATGATATTTTTTAACAAACACTAAGTTATTTTTGTGACACAAAATTAAATAATGATTAAGACAACTTAACATGATAAAATTTTAAGTTTACTTATATTAAATATTGTTGGGTTCTCGCCTCCTGAAATCACGAACTTGTTTTAAATCAATGACTGAATTCATATTCGCCTGTCACTTAAAGAATTTTGGTAGAAGCTCCAATATTAAAGAGTGATTATACTGCTGTTTGATTTACGTACAGTATGTCGCACTAAGCAATAAGCATGGTAGTCTATAGATACGAGAAATATTACACGTCGTCTTGCCAAGATATATTGCGGCATTCATTCATAAACTTACTTTACCAATCCAATTTTAATTGTTAACCCTATCCCCGCTGGGGTACTTGAAAAGATTATGGATAATTGTCATGTTAAAGAGACTGAAAGGGTATTTTAATATACCCTCCGTGCAAATAAAGCTATGGCCGATTTATATTTTTGAAACTGTTATCCGATAAAGAATGTGGAGGGTTACATAGTTTTTTTTTCCTGATTTTAGAAGTGTATAAAAAAGTAAGAAATGCATATTTACAGAGAAACCACAAATGAAATAAAACAGTTTAAATAAGCAAAAACATGCATATCTCATTCATATCTGATAAGATAAAGCTTTAAAGGGTGCCGTGGTAAATTGGACATTGCCATCTTTGCATAAAGGTTCACTTGAAATTACACTTACAGCCCCTTTAAGAATAACTTTTGAAGTGTTCTTTATTTTGGAATTGATTTTTTATTATTAATGCAATGAGATGTGGCAGCTAGGAGATTACATTTGATTTAACCTCAAGTCGCCAAAATTCAATAAGATAGTGAATTCCACAGGTTAAAAGTAATTTTATGATTTCGAGGTTTTTTTCTAGTAATATTCATGGCTTATACAGGGTGTCCCACGAAACATGACAGTTGGTATAAATAGTTTAGAATGTCTTCTTCCATAATTTGATAAGTTTTTTAATACGAAAGACAATAATTGAGTCATGTAAAAAAAACTACAGGGGGGGTCAAATTGACCCCCCCCCCAGCGGGAATAGGGTTAAAATAAACCCAAAACTGTTTATCATGTTTAGTGGGACATATTTTGTCACAAGTTTTCACGTTTGCTGATGGCAAATTAACAGAAAAATGTTGAAGGGCCGAGAGACATTTTGGAGTTTCCAAAGAGGAGTTTTCTGCCTTCAACATAGCAGAAGAATTGGAATCTAGAGTCCAGGCTTTACATTTGGATGAAGTCCTGATACCCTTGGAAGAGGAGAAGGAGAAGGAGGGCGAAAAGAGGGGTGAGAAGGAGAAGAAGAGTTCCTCTCTAACTATAATTAATCAACTGCAGTTTATCGACACATGCGCAACCCGTACGAAAAAGTTAGTGGGTGCGTCGAGATCTCTTTTCTTCAAATTTGATTCGAATGACTTCTGATCATTCTCGTGGTTGATAGGAAATAGACTGTGGTTACTTACTTAAAGAATTACGCATTACATATTTGACGCATTTTTGTACCAATCAGTATTATTAGATTTTAGGAATAACAGTTTGTACGGTTATTTATGCCGTAGTCTGCTTTGTTTTTTTTTTTCAAATTGCTTAAGACTCAAAAATAAATTAAAACCTTTTAGTAATTTTGATAATATGCATTATTTATTATAAGGATCAATTACAATAAGATCACAATAATGCTCAAGCTATTATAAATTGTCAAATAGCTCATTTTTGCTTAATTGTCTTAAAAACTAGTTCAAAAATTTATTTAAACCTGTAACTACTCAGTACTCACTGATCACTTATCAGTGATAATTTCTCTATGGTAAATGAAAGCAATTTATAATTATTACCTTAAATTCTCATTGCGTATTTGTTCTTCACATAGTTCAATAATAACCATCACTAAAACATAAGAACTAAACATAATTTAAATTGTGATATTTTGGGTAATTTTTGTTAATAAATCGTATCTTTTCATCAAACAGAAACTATTCACCTGTTTTATTATCAACTAGATTTGGAACACAGCATTGCCTGGTAACTGTTTTCTCTTTAAAAGTCAACTCTCTAAATTCGCAATTTTATACCAAATAAAAAAATATTCCCGCAAAAGTGGCAAATCGGTCATGGAGTTCATGCGTCATGATCGGACTTTAAAACAAACAGATTACTACAGTATTAACTACATTATGCATTTTTCCGTTCAAGAATTATTTATAAGTATATGTTCATAGTTTCAGAACTCTAATCTCTGATTTCCAGTAGTTTCCATGTATCCTTGGTTTCCAGTAGTTCCTGTATCCCTGGTTTCCAGTAGTTTCTGTATCCCTGGTTTGCTGTAGTTCCTTTATCCCTGGTTCTAGTAGTTCCTGTATACCTGGTTCTAGTAGTTCCTGTATCCCTGGTTCCCAGTAGTTCCTGTATCCCTGGTTTCCAGTAGTTCCTGTATCCCTGGTTTCCATTAGTTCCTGTATCCCAGGTTTCTATTTGTTCATGTATCCCTGGTTTCCATTAGTTCCAGTATCCATGGTTTTCATTAGTTCCTGTATCCCTGGTTTCCAGTAGATTCTGTATCCTTGGTTCCCAGTAGTTTCTGTATCCCTGGTTTCCATTAGTTCCTGTATCCCAGGTTTCTGTTAGTTCATGTATCCTTGGTTTCCATTAGTTCCAGTATCCATGGTTTTCATTAGTTTCTTTATCCCTGGTTCCCAGTACATTCTTGTATAACTGGTTTATAGTAGTTCCTGTATCCTTGATTTCCAGTAGTTTCCATGTATCCTTGGTTTCCAGTAGTTCCTGTATCCCTGGTTTTGAAACGGTTGCTTAGTTAGCATGAGTTGGTTTGACTTTATCTAGTGTATTCCACTTTGATTTATTGTTAATATTTTCATTAGCTTTTTATTTATAGTTTAACTATAATTTTACCATTCTAAGAAGATTTTTATGAGCTTGGTGCGCTTTTTATATTCGTCTTCAGACTATTAACTTCACAGGAACTTGTTTGTGCTATGGTGGTAACTATTCATCAATAATTGAATCAAGTTGCCAATCTCTTTTAAACTGTAATTATTAAACTATACTTAACATTTAGGTTTTTTAATGATAAATAGAATAGACACTTCCCCGTTTTCTCTCAATGACAGGATGAACAAACTAGAATTAAAACAAGACGAAAGCGAGGTAAAATTTAAGTAATTATCTCTCTTTATCTCATATTAGAATGAAAATAAGAAGAGTAAGTAATCGATTAGGTAAAAAATTATATTACTTTTTTATTATGGTAAGACATTTTTTTAATTTGTTTGTTCTTTTTTTTCAAGGCAATTATTCTGGATTAAAAATAACACTTCCCAAAAAATACTGTGATTTAAGTTGACAAATTTAAGTTTTTATTCAGATTCCTGATGGAATATCTGGAGATGACGAGGTTCCTTCGGATGAAGATGAAGAAGGACATGTTGAGGATGTTCAAACCCCTACTCCGCCAATTGAGAAATCAAGTCTATCTGATAACAATAAAGATTTCACAGTCTCATTACCTTTACATACTCCATACTCTGCACCTTTGATAGCACTAGGTTCAGACAAACCCCAGTCTGTTAACTTGATTAGGGAAGATATATCTACAGCACAAGCAGCTGCTGCTGCTACTGCTACCTCTACTTCTGACGCTTCCAGACTTGAATCTTCAATGATCATAGAAACTCCTGAACATATAAATGCTTCAGAAGATTTAGGTGATGCACGGGAAGATCTGTCATTCTCTGAACCTTCAGATTCTACCTCTACTGTACCTGTAATATTTTCACCTTTGTCAGTTAATTCAGTTCTACAATCTGAATTTGATTCCTCTCTACAGCCAGCAATAAATACTAGCTCTGTACAACCAACTGTTTTGGATTCTTCCAGAACAATAACTGCAGCTAAGGCATCAACCCCTTCTTTGGTATTTCCAGTTTCATCAGAATCATCAGTACTTTCTTCCGCTGCTGCCAAACACCCGGTTCCAATTCTGTCTTTGGAACCAATATCTATAGACCCAGAGCCAATTAAATCTATATCTGCTGATGTAGTAGAGAAAGATAAAGTAATCCAGTACAACCAGGAGGTTAAAATGGCCAGATCTCGAATCCGGTCGCTGGCGAAAAATCTAAAATACAGGTAATATAATTATTTATCTAACTACCAGGATATAATTATGCAATTCCTTGAAGTTATGTGTCGGTTGACTGTTGAGGCTTGACTTTAACCTTTAATATCTAATACAGTGTATGGAAGACGACATTCAAAACTATTTATTAACTGCCATGTTTCGTGGGACACCCTGTAACTGATTTTATCTGCAAACCTTCTTTATCGTTCATTTTAAAACAGATAAATTTTGCCCCAAATCTTCCTTTGAGACGTTAGATTATTGATGCTCATAAAAGTTTGAGTCATATATAGGTCATGCGAATGGCAGCAAAATAATGGGCCCGATCGGTTCAGCCGTTTTTGTGTTTATTGTACACAAACAAAGGAACCAACGGATAGACAAGCAAAACAAATATGTATGTGTAAAAATAGGATAGGGAAGAATCTAACCAACTTTTTAGAACTTTACATCATATTTTAATTACTGAAATGTTAGGATAATAATGGTTTTTAACCAGACATCTACAGAGAATTTGTCGTAGCTTAAATTATTTTTAAATATCTCCCGTTTTCGTAAGAGTAACATTCTCTTACAGACTAAAATCTATATAATAAAGCTCCTCGCTTATACATACATATGTTTGTCAACCATTAAAGTTTTCTGCAT
The DNA here is from genome assembly GCF_000591075.1 of Eurytemora carolleeae. Lineage (NCBI taxonomy): Eukaryota > Metazoa > Arthropoda > Copepoda > Calanoida > Temoridae > Eurytemora > Eurytemora carolleeae. Next base: position 109,947 of record NW_019396153.1, read on the forward strand.
TATCGATTTTGATTCGTGGATTATACCTTGTCTATCTGTTCATCGTCAGAATCTTGTTCCTTTGCGACAACAATGTTAGCTATAGCTGGCCAAACGGCTGGTCCAAATTGGCTGATTTTTTAGGAAACCCATTGTTTTTCCTGCTGGGTTAACATAGGTTTAAAGTTTGAAATATTATTTTCCAAATTGTTTTTAAAATTCTACAGGCAACGCCGGGCCTTCAGCTAGTGTGGAATATTTGTGTGTGATTTCTTAATCCAACTCCAGTATATTTAGTTTGAAAACCTGAATATTATGATTCTAGTGTTAGATAGATCCAATATAATGATTGTTATTAAACTTTACACACTATCACACACACACAATAGGATTAGGGATATTAAACATTACACAGAAATTAATATTGTCATTTTTATTAGTTTTTCTCATTTTAACCTCCAAATCATGGTCTTCATAATTCAACAAATTAAAGAAGAAAATGGTAGATTTTCTACTTCGAAAATTAAATGAGGTCAGCGTCGCGTGTACAAAGTACAAAAGTGTACAAAGACATATCCTTAAACGTTTTTTTAACCAATCGTCTTTATTTTCTTATTTGGTCTCAGAGTAAATTTTACCACATTGTAATATTCTCAAACTTAAAGAGTTTTAAAATATGTTAAAAATTTCAGATTTAAAAAACCATGTTTAAATATTTAAAACCGAATTTGTGTCCATATCTATCTTTGCCTGAATTTTTAAACAGTTCCTTAAGTGTAGATGTGTGAGCAGGAGAAGGCAGTCTTAAGCCACAACCGTTCGGTCTTCCATGCCACAACATTTAAGTCTGAGCCTTACAGATTTCCACAAAAAAATATTTTTTTCTATTTTCTCGTTTTTGGTTATGGACTCCCTGTCGGCGTAGAGAGTATTTTATGGTGCATCATTTTTTCTGATAAATTTTTTTTTTAAATAAGCTATTTTAGAGGAAAAATTGGACTTATTTCTGGGGAAAAATAAGTTTGGCCGTTTACATTAAGAGAATCATCATTATTTAAATTTAAAACTTAAATATAAAGATCTTTTGATATATCTTTTGCATGACGTGGCTCCATTTTAGAAATCGCAATTTCAAATCACTAAATTTATCATTTGAATTTATAATTGCCGGAAGACTCAAATGTTGTGGCATGGAAGACCGAATGGTTGTGGCTTACGGCTGCCGGAATACAATAAAGCTACTATGTGGCATAGAAGGGACAGATGTTGTGGCTTATGGACGCCTGCCTTCCCCTGCTCGGTTTGTGTGTGTGGGTTCAAGATTGTGAGTATTGATGAACGCTAGGTTTGACAATATCAGGATAGAAGAAGACAGCTCAATATTCATCATTGTACCATACAGTCAATATATTCAATATATCTTATATATATATATTTACATACTAAAATATATCTAAGAAATATTGATATTTATCATTATCTTTGGTTTCACTTTCATGTAAGCTAAGCTTTATGTCTTTTTTATTTTTTAAGTCTAGTGTTTATTTAATTTCAGTTATTGTGCAACAACTAACGAAGGCCCTTCCCCGTTAATGGAAACAAATTAATATCGGTGAATATTAGGATGACATTTTTAATGTTTAAAGCAAAGAAAATTAATGCATGGAGCTGAGATTGTTGGGGTACAGAAGGATTGCATGTTTTAGATTAATTTGATAAAATCACAATTTCCTTTTAGGCTAGGCATAAATTAAAAGCTGAAGTTTAACTTTAAAATAAATACCATCAACGTTCAGTTAATTAGAAGGGTTCAGAGATTGTATGGGTTTAAAAGGGTTCAAAACATTAATGTAACAAATATATGTAAATACGTATTTTGTTTGTACATAACATACCCGTTAAAATCTGCTAAAATTTTTTTAACGATATGTTTTGGATTAAAAGTTCAACATTTTTGTTTGTTTCGGATTTAAGGCATCCGCGAAGCCAAGATTTTTTTGAAAAAGAATTTTTTTTTTAAATTGTTGGTAAAATGTGTTATTTTACAAAATTTCATAAAAATTCAGTTTAAAAGAATTGACTTTGCGGACTTTTTTTTCGATGTTTCAAAAATATTCTAGTTTTTTATCATATTTAACAATTCTATGCCTAAAATCTGAAGCAAACAAAAATTTTGAAAGTTTTGTCAAAAACATCGTTTTTTTTACTCACCCTCCTGTAGAGTTTCCAACATTTCAAACTGTATTCTGTAAAAGTTTGCTTATATTAAACTTTTTAAAATAATTACCAATGAGAAAAGAAGGTAAAAAGAAAACCAATAACTATCGTCTTAAAACTGTTTTCTGTAAAAGTTTGCTTATATTAAACTTTTTAAAATAATTACCAATGAGAAAAGAAGGTAAAAAGAAAACCAATGACTATCGTTTATTTGGTTAAAATAAAACAGAGTAAGAAACTCAAATGTTTAGAATAAACAATTTTTAGATTTTTTAACCTTCTTAGATTTTGTGAAACCTTCTGAAAGTCCAAAGACCCTAAAGTTTAATAAACCGAAGCATATTATTACCAGAAAATCTTCTGTATCTTAGTTTTATTTTTAAATTAACTTAAACCTGTGTTACTGCAAAATAAAAATAAAAGTTGTTTTCAAACATACATTATATAATTCTGAATTATCTTTTTTCGAACTATCCAGTATCCATCTATCTGGTTAACATAGCTCTAAATCAATGCTGGAATCATATGTGACCCATATTTAATATACATCTGTCTCTATCTCTCTATCTATCTATCTATCTATAAAGTGTCTCTAATATCTGTTTGTGGAAAGATTTTGTTTTTCCTGGCAGTGTATTTCTCCAGTCCTAGAGTTCCTACTGTGGAGTTGGCAGTAGGAAATAATAAACCAAACCTAAATCTGAACCTGACGGTTAACAGACACACACGCTACACACAAACATTTACCCAGTCTGGGGGTATCATGTCCAATAATTAACGTTGATCGTGGTTTAAATGGGATGGGGTTAAAATGAATCGATATTGCCCCTAAAATTTCAATATCTATATCTGTCTATCTAGTTATTTATCTATCCAATGTCGATCTGACAAAACAAAAGTTATTCCTCGCATCGATGCTTTGATTCTGAAATTAGATAAAGGTGTCAATCTCAATTTCAAGTTTCTAGAACCTATATTTCTCTTCTATCTATTTATATATTCTTTGTCTTCATTCAGGGATACACATTTTTTACATTTTCAAACAAGAGGAGGGTTTCAAAAGAATATTTTAGAAACTTTAAAAAAATTTAATTTCATATTTGATTATTGTTTATGCCTTATCATGCGCACCCGTAAATATCTTTAAATGGAAAATAGTTTTGAGATTTTAAAAAGCACATTGAAAAAAGTGTATTAAAGTTTTTCGCATTTTTTATTCAAAATTTGTTTAAATCACATGTTTTATTACAGTAATAACCAGAAAACTCTGTATTAGGAAGACGACTTTTATAATTAAGAAATAACTTTAAATGGTCCAATGAGCGTGGGACACAGCAATTTTCATCTTGGTAAAACATAAAATTGAGTATTGCCACAAAGTCGTCTTCCTATTTTAAAGTTTTCTGGTTATCACTGTATGCATTTCGAATTTCGAAAAAAAGGAATATTTTTATTGCTGATTGCTGATTAGCTAGATGTTGGACTTGTTGTTTGTTCTAGTTCAAAGTTCAGCAAGTAGACTTTCTTTGAGAATAAGGACTTGTTAAACTATGTTGTTTTTACTCAAGCGCGCAGGATTAAATCAGGGATTTTTTAGGACATTATTTCCATATGCCTAATAGTTGATAGTTAGCTGGACTAACCACTGTTTTTAACCAGCTGTTCTGCTGCTTAGTTAGCTGGACTAACCATTGTATTTAACCAGCTGTTCTGTAGGTAGGTGGGCTCGGTAGAGAGGTCTAGTTAGCTGGACTAACCACTGTATTTAACCAGCTGTTCTGTTGGTAGGTGAGCAGGGTAGAGGGGTCTAGTTAGCTGGACTAACCACTGTATTTAACCAGCTGTTCTGTTGGTAAGTCAGCAGGGTAGAGGGGTCACTGCACTCGCCTTGTACATCCTAATCACAACAAATCTTGAACAGGTTAGTGTAGGATCATCAAATCAAATAAGAGGGCTTATTTGTTTATATTTTCCCTTTGAAAAATCAGTTTTTGCATCCCCAATAACAACGGACCATTTGTTGAAAACTATTGGATTAGATTCATTGATCTTTATTGACCTTGTACACCCTACTGTAAAGAATTACCTTCTGTGCTGGCAATGCTATATTGGTTCTAAGAGCTCTATTGTTTAAAGGTTGCTGGGGTCGAAGATTGTTTCCAAGAGGCGCCTTTTCATGATGTCGATCTCCTTGTTTTAACCTAAATATATATTGAAGGAACTACTGGAAAAGTTTGCAAAAAAAATATGTTTTTATCATGTCTTATTAAAAGTAAATTGTAATGTTTTTAAGAATTCATAATTCATATTTTAAGATAACTTATTATAAAAAGGTTTTAACGTTCCTAAAATGTTTGCATTAATTTCAGTTGGTTCTGCATATTGGCAACTTTAAATATCCAGTTTGTATTATTTGTATGTAGTACTAACAAATGCTGCACTTGTTGTGTTACCTTCTAAAAGCGTCAATATCATGTTGTGAGATATAAACCGGTTTGTTGAACACTATCCACGTGACAGTCTCCCAGCACCCAGGGAATGTTGTGGAACCCTATAAAGTACTGTACAATGATCAATTTCCACATTAATTCCAGCAATTTCTGAAAACTTTTTAATGTTATAATACTAAGCTTAGATGATATTTTTTTTCATCCAAAACAACCCACTATTAATTAAGATTAGTTTTTACCTCATACGTGATAAAATCATCTGTTCTGGGAAGTATATCTGCCAGGGATATAAATCCTACCCTGCTGCTTCCCCCTCTGTAAGTTACCTACACAGTTTATCAATATCTTTTTTGAGTAAATTTTAAAGTCCTTTAAGAAATTTTACCCAATATTTCTGTCTAAAAAAACCTTTTTCATTCGTTTAAGTATCTTTTTTGCCTACAGCAGGCAGATAGGCATCGAAAACATGGATATGGGGTTAACACAGGTAGTATATGGATATAGGGTTAACACAGGTAGAACATGGATATAGGGTTAACACAGGTAGAATATGGATATAGGGTTAACACAGGTAGAACATGGATATAAGGTTTACACAGGTAGAACATGGATATAGAGTTAACACAGGTAGAACATGGATATAGGGGTTACACAGGTTGGAAAACATGGATATAGGGTTAACACAGGTAGAACATGGATATAGGGTTAACACAGGTAGAACATGGATATAGGGTTAACACAGGTAGAACATTGATATAGGGTTAACACAGGTAGAACATGGATATAGGGTTAACAGAGGTAGAACATGGATATAGGTTTAACACAGGTAGAACATGGATATAGGGTTTACACAGGTAGAACATGGATATAGGGTTTACACAGGTAGAACATGGATATAGGGTTTACACAGGTAGAACATGGATATAGGGTTAACACAGGTAGAACATGGATATAGGGTTTAAACAGGTAGAACATGGATATAAGGTTTACACAGGTAGAACATGGATATAGGGTTAACACAGGTAGAACATGGATATAGGGTTAACACAGGTAGAACATGGATATAGGGTTTACACAGGTAGAACATGGATATAGGGTTAACACAGGTAGAACATGAATATGGGGTTAACACAGGAAGAAGGGGGAAACGGGATTCAACAGAAGTTAACATTTAAAAGTAAAAATTTTGCCATCGTTTTATTGTATTTTTTAATTATGTTTTCATCATTCAAATCAATTAGTTTAAGGAAAAGACTCATCGTATACTTTGTTTGTTTGTTTGTTTGTGACCGATAAATATCAAAACAGCTAAACTGATCAGGCCTACATGACATGATCCCAGGGAAGGTTCATGGATGGTAAGAATTGAAAAAAAGCCTTAAATTTTTTTTTCAAAATTCACAAAAAAAAACAATAACTGAGCAACAATCAAAATTCCTAGAACTAATAGACTAATGGTCTAATAGATATTTCACAATGTTGTCATTTCAATAATATTCAAAAGATTTTAGGAATTTTTTAAGCATATTCTTAAACAAAAACATTCTTACATAAAAAATTGTTGTTAGAAATCCATATGGATACGATAAGTCCGCATTAAAAGGTAAACATTTCTGATTTAGGTATTATCATTAAACTCACATAGATGCAGCCTGCTTACATACTGTTTAAAGACATGAGTTTACTTTGATGTGTGAATTGCCTTGGATTTTGATTTTACCGTTTTAACTCACTTATGCTGTTCTGTTGCCCTGTTTATATTTTAGCAATATAAAGCACTTGTTAGCTTTGGTTTTTAAGAATTAATTGGAAAAATTCTCATTGATTTTTGCTTGAAAGCTTGAGACCATCTAATCACAATGAACTCTAAAGATAAATGAATGTAAGTGACTGAAGTTCCCTTAGTTTGACAGATGTTACCTCTGGAAGATGAGAAATGATCTGTGCTAGACTTGTTTCTTTCTTCAGTGGAGAATCCTTTATCTTCACAAGAACAGAGATTGCCACCACACCGCCAGGAAACTCCCTAGCAAACCCACAGATACTTTCATTAAAGGAAGTTAACATAATCTCTTAAATGGGTTTAGATTTTATTAGATTTTCAAAGAATGGACATGCAATTTTTACTTATATTTTTTAAACTGAAATGCTAATTATCAAAAACTGATTTATTTTCCTCACATTATGTGAAATGTCAATGTTAAGCTCTTTAACAATTTTTACTTATAGTGCTTACAAAATAAGTTTAAAACTGTAGAAATATGAAAGGGTTTTTATGAACCTTAATACATATGTGTGTACGTAATCTCAAGTAATTCTTTATTTTTACAGGGCTAAACACAAATCTAAATATTAGAGGGATATAAGAATCTTTTTTTTTTATTTAGTAGAGGAAAAGGGATACAGCTTTTATACTTTCGACTTAATTTTGACCAATATGGCTTTTTCTCTAAATAGACATTGAAGATTTTAATAAAAGATTGTGAGATATTAAGTGACTGAAGAATATTTCTCTCTTTTATTTGGAGAATATTACACTTTGAGGTTTTATCCTTGTTTCTTCTCCATTAATTATATAATTTGGCTGAGTACCTTTATCAAAGAATACTTGGCAAATACTGGACAGATTCGGAGTTGACACTGTTCTCGGCAGTTTAGTTTTACCACTGAGATATTGAAAGAAAAGAAAATAGATCCAGGCTGCTGTGAACATTTTTTTATTTTCAAGACTGGGTCAACTTTCAAGAGTGACCTTTGGTGTTTACTCACTAATTCATTTTTACTCTTTTAGTCCTAGAGATGTGTATGTTTACAACAATAAAGCACTCGTTTTTAACTTAAGTTTTTAAGGATTTTATGAAAAAGTTCTGGACATTTTTTTCTGTGAAAAACCAGTGGATCAACGGAAGTTCAGGCCCAGGGCTACCCCACAAGGAACTGGAGACTTTAATACATTTTTCAGGTAACTTCTTGGACCATGTTAGAAAAATTCCGATGTGTTGTATTATTTTCTAATATTCAGCTAAAAACTAATAAAAAAAATCTTGTCAGGTATCCCCCCCCCCCTCCCCAGGAAACATGTCTGACCTTGCTACTGTAAGGTTTGAGTAGAGTTGAGTATTGAATCCATAAATCTGTATTTCTGCAGGGAACTGTTGATGGTTGACAGTATGCTCTGCACCAGGTCGACCTGGTTCTCCCCAGTGAAAGTACATCTCCTAAACCAACATCAGTTAAGCTTTTTTGCCTAATGTATGTTTTCTAATGGTCTACGACATCGGGTTGCAAAGATATATGAGTGTGTGGCAAAGACTTAATTTCTTTAAATCGTTTATAGAGAATATCTTTTTTTGCGTTACAAGTTTACAACCCAGTTACAAGGAGAAAAATCAATTAAATCTTCTAATAAGTTTCCCACGGGTTATGAAACTGTAAAAACTACCTGATAGGCTAAAACTCTTAATGTCTTACGCTTTCTTGGTATTCTGTCATAAATATAGTTTATGTATGGCCTTGTATTAAAGAGTTGCCAAAAAAAATCTACATTTGCAGGGGAATCCTAAATATAAGAAAAGTACCATTTTAATTCTGTGCAGTCGTCTTATATTTTGTTGGGTAACCCCGTAGGTGAAGAACTATCTAAAATAATTAAAGTATAACCTGAAACTGATATTTGTATGCTAGTGGACCTCCAGTAATATTTATTGCGAGCTGACCGTCCTCTACACGTAGAACAAGGGACTGCCCGGTGTTAGTGATTCGGGCACTCACACTCTGCTTGTCCACGCTCATATTCTCCAGCTTACAATCATAGTTGAGAAAGGCTGGGTCCAGGTCTATAGGTGATTGTCGTCTTCCCTGCAAACATGATGTGCATTGAATTTCTCTCCAAGTTTTAACGCCAAAATACAACCATAATACTCGAAAAACTAGTATTTTCCGCAAAAAAATTCTTATATTAGCCTTATTCAATTTTTCAAAACGATTCATTCTTTTAAATTTTTCTGATTAGTCCCGAAAATCGTAATTTAGACCAATTGACGATCTGATATGATGTGGGACAAGAAGAATTTCGATTAAAATTTTTGATTTTTACTAAGCTTCCAAACAGCATTAATACATATAAAGACAAAACTGACAATTAACAGATTTTTTCTTAACTTGTAAATTTAAAATTTAAAGAAAAAAACTAGAAAAGTCGTCTTCATTGTATGGATATAATTACAAGCCGATTACTGTATTATATCCGCCTAATAAATCCATTACACCTTGACATATTAAGATATACAATAATGAAACTTAAGTTACAACAATGAACTCACATGCAACCATTTTATGATGATTGTTAATTTAAAAACTGAAACTCCAAATTGTTTAACTTTAAGACACACTGAAGTTTATCATTATGAAAAGAAAGATGTTAGTTGCCTACTCTCTACTCTTGAAAGCTGCTGAGCTGGACTTTTCTCTTGTATTATGAAGTGTCAAGACAGCAGATCTTAATTTATATCTCTTTTCATAGTCAGGAACTATGTATATTTACGGAACTGTTCTAATTAATCTGTAATCTAATGTATGATATTGTAGAAGTCTCAATAACTCAGAATGATAACATATTTTCACAAGTTTATTTATTCATATGTTACTCACTTAACATACTAAGAATGACTAGTGTAAAATCCGAGATTGAACAAGTTTGCGAAATATCAGTGAAACTGTTTGCGCATTTATGCAAACTCAATTCTAATTTTAACATTTAGGACAAAATCATATTTTCTTATAACTAAAAGTCAGGCTTCTACAATATAAGTAAATGTAATTTCAAGTTTACTGCATTCACAACAGTACCCTTGAAAGCTTTGTTTTACCAAGCATGCAAAAGATATCCATACATTGATAATTTTTCAAATGTAGTTTCATTGTAAATATGATTTACGCATTTCTGCTCCAACGAAACAATGGAAGATCTTGTCAGATATAAAGCTAGAATAACGACGATATCTTTCACATTGTTGATCCAATAAAAGATTTAAAATCTCCGTTGTTAATCGGGCATGCCCCTCTTTACATGAAGGGTCACTTGAAATTACGAAAACGGTTTCTTAAAGTAAGGTTTGCAAGTTCATCCTTAATCCTTATTTAGCCAAAAATTTTCCTAAGTGTATATATGCATGCACGTTTGACACAAGCAAAAATGTTGTACTGCCATCAATGACTAAAGATACAGAGATATTTAATAAACTTGTTAAAAACTGCTACCACACTTTTCCTGCTAAGAATGGAACAAAAATCTAAATTTTCTTAATTGTCATGTTTTTAATTGAAAACATTATACATCAAAACTAATTAGTGTATTTAATATTGTTAATGTTCATTTTTAACTTTCACTATCACTATCAACACGAAATCTTTATAAATTGTACAAATCTCATAAAAATACTAGTCAGGATCGGGACCAACCTTGTTACACATGGTCCATGCAGGATTGATTAGTCCCCAATATGCTGGTCCAGATATACCATCGTAGGTCCACCAGTTCTCCCAATTACAACGTACCACATCAACCAGTCCTACCACTACTACAAACCACAACATCTCCTAGATATACAATATTAAAACCAGTTTAACCACAACATTTCCAAGATATTCAATATTTAAACCAGTTTAACCACAACACTATCTATACATAAATATTTAAACCTGTTTAACCACAATACTATCTATACATAAATATTTAAACCAGTTTAACCACAATACTATCTATACATAAATATTTAAACCTGTTTAACTACAATACTATCTAGACATAAATATTTAAACCAGTTTAACTATAATACTATCTATACATAAATATTTAAACCAGTTTAACCACAATACTATCTAGACATAAATATTTAAACCTGTTTAACTACAATATTTTCTAGATATACAATATTTAAACCAGTTTGACAACAATATTTCCTTGTTATACAATTATTCAGTTTATTCACAGCATTTGTAAACCGATCCAGTCACAATATTTTACAGATATATGTATAATATCTAAAATATCCCACTCCGTGCACTCTCTACTAAAACCCACTATTTCTGCGGTAATTGTACCGCATATCTCTTCAGTACCAACCAAAAGCTTAGCTTAGGGTACATGCTATCAAGATGTTTTGTAGTATCTTATCGATAACGATTGATTATTTTCAATATTATTTTCGAGGAAAAGCTTGCACTTTGAACATAAGGATATTTATCAATATCAGTGGTGTGTTTATCAGTTATCAAAATAGATAAACACATTTTTCATTAATTTTTACACAACCAAAAAACTGGGTTTTTCCCCTCCCTTTTTCTTTTTTTCTTAGCTTGCCTCTTCACTCATTTCCTTTATCTTTAACCACTTTTTCCTTGTTTGATATATCTCATAATTTTGCCCTCCCCCCTGCGGTGGAGGGGGGTGGGGGGGACGATCGTTTCCGACGTGGATACCTTCAGCAAAAAAGATATAGTTTTACAATAAAACATGTTAGCAGATATTTTGTTCCCAAAATGGCAAAACTAAAAACATTATTTTGATATTTTCAAATGGTTGTATTGTTCTACCTTCTCCCTGAGTCGAGGTTGAACCGTGAGTGAGAGGCTAAACTGTCCCACGCCTAAAACCTCTTTAAACCTCTAGTTAAGTCTTTAACCTGGTTTTAGCCTCCAGAGGACGGTTACAGAAGATTTGACGAGGGATAATCCTCATGGCGGGGAGTAATCTTCTAACCCAGGGAGGAGACTCAGTGGATCATGAGAGAACTGGGACAGGAGGGATGTGGGGGGGGGGGGGGCAAACCTAATTTCAAACTTTATTTACAAAGTCTAATGACATAAATATGATTTGATTTTGAGTTATGATATTAAAAAAATAAAGCGTTGAAAATATTTTAATGTAAAAACATAGATGAAGATAATGATGTAGATTTGTAATAATATATAATTATGATAAAGTTTTGAGTTCTGATAAATAAATTAATAAGCACTTAAAACATTTAAATGTTAAAATATAGATCAAAAACATTTTAAACAATGTTTTTTTTTCTATTTAGTGATTCTACAGGGCTACTTATAAAGGATGGAACTTTAAATACGACTTGAAATTCTTTAAATATATGACAATTTCAAGGTTAATAAGGTCCTGAATAATGTCTTAATGGCTTATTTAAAGCTTTGGCAAAGAAAAAATCGAGTTTAGAGTTGCAGGAATCATAGATGTAAGGAAACAGACAGTGTAAATTTTTCTATAGTCGTCTCTGAAGCCTCGTCCTTTGCGAGTAACACTGTATGTAGATTATTTGTTAAATTTTGTACCTTTAATAACTTGCATTTAGTTTATTGTTGAATATTTTTCTACTCTAGCGCATTAAAATAACTCATCGGCTAAATATGACATTTAATTAAAGTTGCGATATTATTATCTAGCAACTCAAAAACAAAATATTTTATTGCTGACTGCGATCTTATAATAGTATTCAACTAATTGTATTTTGTATAATACAACGGTTATATACATTCAAGAGTCCCCTACAGACCAATCACTTTAATAGCAAGCATAAAATACATTTTAATTCTCAAATTTATCCGTCCTTGAAACACTGTTTTCAGAAACGTTGGGTTCATAAAAATTCATCAAATAAGAGATATAAAAACTAACTTTAACGACGGTATTTGGTCCAAATACAAAATGGGACAACATTCTAATATGTGTTTTGTAGTTAAAATATTCCGTTACATAATTATCACGTAAGTAAGTTTATAAGCATATGTATAAATTACGCGTGTTTTATGTATAATTTATTTCTTATCGTGTAGGTTGTCCTAATTTGGTATTTAACATTGTATATCTCTGGTATACGTTGACTTTGAAATAGAATATTTCTGGCAAATCTGGGTTTCCATGCTAATCTGGTATTTACCTGGTGTAAATCTGGTGTATAATGTATATCCTATGTTTTTCTGATGTAAATTCTGTATATATCTGTTATTTATCTGGTGTATATACATCTGGTGGATATCTGGTGTATATCTGGTATATATCTGGTCTGGTGTATATCTGCAAGGTATATATCTGGTGTATATCTCTTATATATCTGGTGTATATCTGGTGTATATCTGGTGTATGTCTGGTGTATATTTGGTTTATATATTGTGTATATCTGGTTTATATCTCGTGTATGTCTAGTGTATATCTGCTGTATATCTGGTTTTTATCTGGTGTATATCTGGTATATATCTGGTCTATATCTGATGTATATCTAATATATCTGATATATATCTGGTGTATTTCTGGTATATATCTGGTGTACACCAATTGTATTGATTTTCTATAAAATATTTCTGTAAAACCTTGTTTACTCTAAGTCTGAATCAGTATTGGTTAAAGGGACGAAATCAAGTTTATCTATAACATTGGTTCCAGTAATTTTAATCAACTCTGCAGGCTTTAATTTAACTGAGCTTCAAATAGTTCAAGGAAAATAAAAAAAATAGCAATTCAAATTGATTGCAGGTACATATATAGATATCTGTGAACTACTTCATTTTGCCAAGGTTATAATGCAAAAAAAGTTAATTGCAGTTGCGGTTGCGGTTACTTTGCGTACATATTTAAACCAGTTCTCTCTGGGCGAAATTTATAAACAATAATAGATACATAAGTGTTCGTTTAGTATCCGAGGAGGTTAAAAGCATTAAATTTTGATAATTGACATAATAGTTTCCTATGACCAGAATATTTCATTGATTTTTTTTGTACACTGTACAGTATAAGCATCTAAGATAATACATATATAGATACGCTGGCAGGTAGAAACCATTCTGCCTAAATTGCTTGTAGCAGACAACTCAAATTTGTACCTCTGAGATCAAGTGAAACAAGAGACATCTACAGCAACTTGATTAATTTCTATTTTTCTTTCTCCACCTGCTGCCATCTGTAGGAAATACGCATTTGTGTTGTATAAACATATACAGTTAGTTAAGAACTTTAAAACAGGGATGTAACTATAAAAACTATTTTTTAAAAGTTGCATTAATTAACGTATGCCATTCAGTACAACTTGCACATTTTAACTTTGTCTAGTCAAATTTCTACCTTTGTTTAATTTGCATTCATTAACTTGTTTCATTCAGTACAATTTGCAGTATATTCATTGTTGATACTATAGTACACAGTATACACATTTGGTGTTATCACGCATAAACGAAGTGATATATCAGCAACAATCCAGAGGATAAAATGCCTTGAGTACGACAGAGATAGTGCTTTTAATTTCTCCCAAGACCTCAGAATTATACTATACAGTCTCTCATATTCAAGCTCGTATCTATATCAGGGAATATCTATATATTATCTTTGATATGCATTCACTTGTACCGGATCTAGGCTAACAGGTGTGTAGTCAACCCATGCAGCATGGTTGCATGTACAAAATGCAGACAGGGTGGTTTCATGTATGTGCTTAATATTTTTACTAGAACAAAAATGTTTTAAATGATGGAAAATAGAAAATGGATTTCTTAAAGCTAACTAACTAGTTATTTGACTCTATACTGTACTATACAACACTTAACTTCAAAACTATTTAAATGTAAGTTATCCTTCCTCGAATAAGCACTGTGGAGCAAAGAAGTGAAAAGAGCGAAGGTTAACCTATTAAATATTGATGAAAACGTGAAATTTAATTTTCTCTTAAAGTTTTCTAGTTTCAGGGCAGTCAAAGAAACCGATTCATTCTTCACTTTTCAACTCCTGTATATTAACTATAATTTGAAACTATATATTTTTAACTCCTGTATATTAACTATTATTTGAAACTATATATTTTCAACTCCTGTATATTAACTATAATTTGAAATTATATCTTTTCAACTCCTGTATATTAACTATAATTTAAAACTATATATTTCAACTCCTGTATATTAACTTTAATTTAAAACTATATCTTTTCAACTCCTGTATATTAACTATAATTTGAAACTATATATTTTCAACTCCTGTATATTAACTTTAATTTGAAACTATATCTTTTTAACTCCTGTATATTAACTTTAATTTAAAACTATATCTTTTCAACTCCTGTATATTAACTTTAATTTGAAACTATATATTTTCAACTCCTGTATATTAACTATAATTTAAAACTATATCTTTTCAACCCCCGAATATTAACTATAACTTGAAACTATATATTTTCAACTCCTGTATATTAACTTTAATTTGAAACTTTATCTTTTCAACTCCTGTATATTAACTATAATTTGAAACTATATCTTTTCAACCCCTGTATATTAACTATAATTTGAAACTATATCTTTTTAACTCCTGTATATTAACTATAATTTGAAACTATATCTTTTCAACTCCTGTATATTAACTATAATTTAATTTGAAACTAAATCTTTTAAACTCCTGTATATTAACTATAATTTGATACTATATCTTTTGCCGGAAAGGAATCAGCGTTGCCCAGAATAGTCATGGTTAGTTCTGCTGTTTACCAGCGCGTTGTCGTAAATTACAATTTCATCTATTTTTCCCAATAAAAGTCGACCCACTTAACTTAGAATCTCAAAATCATAAAGAATATTTCCGTGGTTCTCCCGAGTTCCCAAATCAAAATTTGAGGAAAATCGGTCCATGGGTTCCGAGTTATAATTGGACAAACAGAGATTACAATTTTGTATATTTAGAATGGTTATAATTTCTGGCTTATATTTTTTGCATATTTCTGATGAAAATATCATTGTCAGGGGGGGGGGGCAGAGGGTATTATTTTCCTATTTGTGAAACAAAATACAGGAATAAAACAAAATTGTGTATTTCTGCTTCACAGTTTTGGATTGGTTGTCCAAACTTATGATTAGTTTAAAAGTAGACATTTTAGTTTAGTTTTACAGTTCTTACTTAACCAACCTCTAAAATATAGTTTTCAACACAAGACAAACCTATTAAAGGGACTGTACATGGTAATAACCCTCTATGCAACGATGGCTTATGCCAGATTCACAACAGTACTCTTTAAAACCTTTATCTGATCAATTATGCGGAAGATACTTTAAAACCTTTATCTGATCAATTATGTGGAAGATACTTTAAAACCTTTATCTGATCAATTATGTGGAAGATACTTTAAAACCTTTATCTGATCAATTATGCGGAAGATACTTTAAAACCTGTATCTGATCAATTATGCGGAAGATACTTTAAAACCTTTATCTGATCAATTATGTGGAAGATACTTTAAAACCTTTATCTGATCAATTATGCGGAAGTGATCAATTATGTGGAAGATACTTTAAAACCTTTATCTGATCAATTATGCGGAAGATACTTTAAAACCTTTATCTGATCAATTATGTGGAAGATACTTTAAAACCTTTATCTGATCAATTATGCGGAAGATACTTTAAAACCTTTATCTGATCAATTATGCGGAAGATACTTTAAAACCTTTATCTGATCAATTATGTGGAAGATACTTTAAAACCTTTATCTGATCAATTATGTGGAAGATACTTTAAAACCTTTATCTGATCAATTATGTGGAAGATACTTTAAAACCTTTATCTGATCAATTATGAGGAAGATACTTTAAAACTCGGTGATGGTGATGGACCAAACCTCTGTAGAGTAAAAAGTAGATGTTAGTTCCACATTTATCGAATAATATATTTCGGTCTGGGTTGACCCTCGTCAGTTCTAACGATATAATAACCATCAAAATCGATAAAAAAAAAAAAATTTTTGTTAAAAATCACAAGAAAATAAACAAACAAAAAAGATTATTCAAAATAAAAATTTGGGCTGTCAAATGGACATAAGGGAAACGAACTCAGATTATGAGATGGAAAAAAGATAATTTGCAAATATTCACTTTAAAAAAAATGTTTTAAGACAATTATTATTTCTTGAGATTGTTTCTGTCACAAAGGTTAAAAACAAATTGTTTAGATGTATACTAGATAGATACTATCGTTTTTCTCACTAGAAAAATGTTAACTCTGATAATTTTTCCATTGCTTATCATAAGCCAGAAATTCACAGTTAACTTTGATGAAAAACCGCGAATGAAATAAAGCGTTTAAAGAAACAAAAACAGATTCCTTGTAAAACGGGTATTGACATCTTTGAATGGAAATGAAATTTCGCTTACAGTTCCTTTAATTACAAGTTTGTTGGAAGGAAGAACAAGGAGGGTAGTGTGGGGGGGGGGTGTGAGTAAATTGATATTTATTAATTCTGTCAAGATAAAAAATGGGGTTTAAAGTACAAGATTTAACTGAAATAGTGAAAAATAATTTGTTGCAAAACTGAAAAGTTTTTAAAATAGAGATTTAGCGTGAAATTTGGGTTTAAAGCTTGGGAGCAGATAAACGATTTTGAATAAAATTCTCAATTCCTTTATTATATACAGGGTGAGTCAAAAAGAAGTGTGATTTGCGGCGCCTGGTGCAAAATTTTACCTTTTTTGTGCACCTCTCTTGTATAGTCTTTTTCCATTATTTTTTGAAAATTTGTAATTTTTTTTGCTACTCCAATGGCCCCCAAAAAAATCCGCGAACCTTTTTTTCTCTCAAAATCAAAAGTTCAGAAAAGCAAAAATTTGTAAATAAATTATATCTATCTAAATCTAAAATTTCAAAAAGATTGAATCACAGAATCACAGAAAATTCGCAAAATTGTAATAAGAAAATTCGAAATTTATAGATTTGGTCTAATTTTAAATATACGCTCTTCAGTTGAAAGTACCTTAAGAACTATTGAAAAACAATTTTTCCGTAAAAATTAGATCAGAACTGAAAATTGCGAATTTTCTTATTACAATTTTGCAAATTTTCTGCGATTCTGCGATTCAATCTTTTTAAAATTGTAGACTTCGATAATAGTAATTTATTTACACATTTATGTTTTTCTGAACTTTTGATTTTGGGAGAAAAAAAGGTTCGCGAATTTTTGTAGGGCCATTGGAGTACCATAATAAAATTACAAATTTTCCTAAAGTATAGAAAAAACACCATTTAGGAGATTTGCACAAAAATGGTACAATTTTGCAACAGGCGTCGCAAATCACACTTTTTTGACTCACCCTGTAGATAACTTCAAGCAAGTACAAAAAATATTGAAACATGGAATTTCAAACTTTAAAAACAATTTTATTCTAATACCAAGACAAAAAACTTATTTCAATCTTTTTACAAGAACAAAAAACATTGAATGTCCTGATAAAATTAAAGTTTAAAAACAAGAAAAGAAAATCTGTGGGGATTGGAATACCATTGAACTAAATCCACTCTCCTTAGTAAACCATTGTATTCAAGATACCATCTTATAAAACCACCATCCAGCCAACTTACAGCCAACTATCCTGTAGTAAAACTAAACTGCCTCACAGCCCTCTTATACTTATTTTTAAAGCACTGTGAATTTACACTAAAATATTTGTCACAAAGGTTCACAGTTCACAGTTCACAGAATTAAACCATACAATTTTAATGAGTTTACTGTCTAAGTCTTTGAATTAAAAAAGGAAGACTTTTTTTAAAAACTTTCTTTAAGCCTTCGTCTTTTGACTTTTTTACATTTACTCATAAATATTCTGCAACTTTTCCGATTTTTCCCCATACTTTTATAGATTTTCCTGTTACAGATTGTCCAATAGGGGAGGGGGAACTTGTGCAGGACACCGGCCATGGTTTACCATTGCATCCCTAGGCAGTCCATTGCTGCAAATTCCTGAGAGTAAAAGATGCATTTTTTCTTAACTTAACTGAGAAACTTTGGTTCACAAATTAACAACTGTTGTAAACAGTCAATAAAAATGCTGACCGAAAGGGAGCTTTTTGGAATCGCAATTTTTTTTCGTTCGTTTAGCAAAAACTATTGTTTTCAATATCTGAAGATCAAGCTCGTATTTCAACACGATCGTTCGTTAATTTTCAAACAGACACCATTGTTTACGATTTCTTTCGTTTTTTTTACAAAAAACCCGTTCGTTATCGAAATAACCCCCTAGAGCCAGCTCTACAGTTGTGGGTTTATGCTTTATAGCTTTTACTGCAGATTCCGAGGAAATAGTTTACTCAGCGATATTTCAGGATAAAACGGTTCCACGGACTTTTAAATTTTAGATCCAGTTGTAGTAATTTCCATAGTAAATGTGAGCATTAAAAGCTTGACTTTAACTCTCTCAAAATATTAAAGCAAAAATAGAAAAAATGTATGTTTGGAATATGTGGTTAGTGTATGTTTAAATGTAATATTTCAATTTACAAAGTAGGGTATATATTGTATTTGTATTTATAATTTCACTGCATCATAGGAAATCTTTACTCTCAGGCGCTTACAGTCAATAATTAGTACATTGAATATCGGTTTCTATAGGTAGGTGTACACTTTACATTATAAACCGGTTTCAAAGGTGTACACTATACATTATAAATTGGTTTCTATAGGTAGGTGTACACTTCACATTAGATATTAGATTGTATAAAAATAATTGCACAGCTTTGTATACAAATAGTTCACTGATCCTAACTGTGTATCTTTGTATTAAGCTATGTATTAAATTAGTTTACTAATTGTACAACTATGCATGAAACAAGTTTACTAATTTTACACCTAAGTATTAAATTGGTTCACTAATTGTACAGCTTTTTATTAAACTAGTTTACTAATTGTAAATATATGTATTAAACAAATTGCAGCTATGTAGTAAACTAGTTTACTAATTGTACGGCTATGTATTAAAATAGTTCACTAATTGTACATCTATGCATGAAACAAGTTCACTAATTGTACATCTATGCATGAAACAAGTTTACTAATTGTTGTTGCTTACTGGCCTTTCTGATGATCTAGTATTGGAAACCTTTACATTACAGAGCTTCAGGAGTATACAAGACAAGGGTTAAACAATTTAAGGGAGAGGGGTCACAGGTGTCTTATTTATTTAATTTCACATGATCCTACCGTTACATCATACCCACAATAATTCAAACTTCAGAAAAGGCTGTACGAGTTTTTTTTGCATTGCCTGCAATGCAAAAATATTTCTGAAATAGTTTTATTAAACAAAAAAATTTTAAAAAATGAAATAAAAAATAAAAAGATTAGTTTTACCAAAACTAACCTTTAGATCGCTATATTCCAGGGGCGTAAATAAGGATTGTCTAGGGGAGGGGGGGGGGGGTTAAATTTTTTTTTTTACCCCCCCCCCCCCATAGACCATGTACAACCCCATTCATGATGTATATCAAATTATAAGTTTTAGCTAGGTTTCATTTCAATTTCCCAATCATTTCTGGGATTAACAAACTCTATCAAATAAAAGGCTTCCTTTACCACCTTTCAGCATTCATTTATATCCTAAAGGTTCTCCATTATAAATTTAGACTTTTTAAACAGCTTCTAAAATAGCAAATCCACCCATGTAAAAAATTGGGGTAATTACCCAAGGATTCTAGGGGGGGGGGGTTTAGTAACCCCAATAACCCCCCTTATTTACTCCTTTGTGACATTAAAGTCTTATCCTTTAATTTTTATTGTAATCAGAGTAAGACATTTATTTTGTCCTGGAGGACTTTGTTCAGCATTGCTGGAACAATAGATCTTAGGCCCATCAGTCTTCACATTTATGTTCCCCGGCCCGAGACAGTATTCCTGGCAGTTTTGCAAACAACATGCATATTTAGTACAGTACATGCTTATAAGCAGGCAAATTTAAAAAAAACCGGAATTTATTTTTATTAGTGCAAAGTGGTTCTCTCCTTTCTTAATAAACTTTTAGAAAAATAATATATTTTTTATATTTAAATTGTGTCCGGCCATTCCAAATACAGTAGAATATTTGGCTATGGCTGGTTTATAAGCCAAAGAAATGAAATTGTACAGTTTATGTTTTGGTAATAAGAGTTTAAAAGTTCGAAAGCATTGGAAATTACTAAAGAGAAATATTAAAATTGTTTCTCTACGGTGACTCAAACAGTTTTCTTTCTTTACGAATAATCTTATTCAGAACTTTTAAATGATCGTAAAACCAATATCTTATTATTTAAATTCATTTTTCAGGGAAATGTTTTTTATTTTTTGTTGAATTGAAAAAAGAATTAATTACACAGTGTTAACTATAAACTTTTCTTGTTCAAACTGAAACTTATTTAATCTATTTTATTTAGAGAAGAAATTAAAAGTCGAATTTAAGATAAAAAATAGGTTGAAGTATTGTAATTGATTGTTTTTTTAAATTCTAGAAATTTCTCTTATATTCAGTCCCCTCTTCTATACTCCAGACCGTGGCTCTACTTGTTAAAAAGTTTAAAGATTTGGTTTTGTTTATCTCAGGTCAAGGTAAACAAGTTTTTGAGAAAAGTAAACAAGATCTGAAACCAGTAAACAAGCTCTACAGGGAGTACTTTCGGATTCTCTCAATATCTAGAACTTTTTTATTCTTTCAATATCTAGAACTTTTATATTCTTTCAATATCTAGAACTTTTATATTCTTTCAATATCTAGAACTTTCAGATTCTTTTAATATCTAGAACTTTCAGATACTTTCAATATCTAGAATTTTCAGATTCTTTCAATATCTAGAACTTTCAGTTCTCTTTATATCTAGAACTTTCAGATTCTCTCAATATCTAGAACTTATTCTTTTAGTATCTAGAACTTTTAGATTCTCTCAATATCTAGAACTTTCAAATTCTTTCAATATCTAGAACATTCAGATTCTCTCAATATCTAGAACTTTCAGATTCTCTTAATATTTAGAACTTTTAGATTCTCTCAATATCTAGAACTTTTATATTCTTTTAGTATCTAGAACTTTTAGATTCTCTCAATGTCTACAACTTTCAGATTCTTTCTATATCTAGAACTTTTAGACTCTCTCAATATCTAGAACTTTCAGATTCTTTCTACATCTAGAACTTTTAGATTCTCTCAATATCTAGAACTTTCAGATTCTCTCAATATCTAGAACATTCAGATTCTCTCAATATCTAGAACTTTCAGATTCTCTTAATATTTAGAACTTTTAGATTCCCTCAATATCTACAACTTTCAGATTCTTTCTATATCTAGAACTTTTAGACTCTCTCAATATCTAGAACTTTCAGATTCGTTCTATATCTAGAACTTTTAAATTCTCTGAATATCTAGAACTTTCAGATTCTCTCAATATCAAGAACTTTCAGATTCTCTCAATATCAAGAACTTTCAGATTCTCTCAATATCTAGAATTTTTTGATTTTCTTTAAACATCTAGAGCTCAATTGTAGATCTCGCATAAATATGTAGAACTTTTAGATTCTCTAAATATAGTATAATGCGCTCCAGATCATTAGATTAGAATATTGGAAGGTTTAGTAAGTTAGTAACAAATGGAAGATATTATTTTGTGAATATTATATTTGTTGTGAGTAGTTGAAGGAAAGTAAACAAGTTAGCCTATTAGACAAATTTTAGGAATGTAAATAATAAATCAATTTTATTCGTAGTAAAAACATTTATACAAAAGTCTTATTAGCCGCATAAACTGCAGTCCTCGCCGTATATTTTAATTCCATTTTGATTTCTACAAGCTTTCAAACAGCAAAAACACTTAAGCATTTAAGCAAAGAGAAGTTGTCAATTAATTGCTTCTCTTTTTTACTCCTAAAATTGTAATTTGAAATGGATTGTTAGTGATCAAAGCATTATTAGTAAAAAGTCGTCCTTATTCAATTGATATAATCGTCGACCAGTGTATTATGTTTTTAGTTTATAAAGGAAAATCTATTAGTCATATCAAAGATGTAATGCAAAGAAAGTTATTTCAGAAGTGTACGCATCTTTTGTACTGCAGTGTACTGTCTCTGAGCGGTAATGTAAACACAAGACGGATGTTACCGCCTTACATTGGATCCATTTTTCACATTTAAAAATCAATGAAATATTCTGGTCGTAGGAAACTATTATGCGAATTATCAAAATTATCAAAATTTAATGCTTTTAAGCTACTCGGATACTAAAAGAACACTGATGCATCTATTCTTGTTTACAAATTCCGCCCAAAGAGAACTGGTTTCAATATGTACGCAGAGTATACACGAACGCAATTAACTTTCCTTGCATTACACCCTTGAGTCATATTGTGTTTTATAAATGTTTGAAAATTTCCAAGAATTTGCCCGAACTGTTTCTCGTATTGAGCCTAAGGGGCCCCCCTTACAGGTTATAATGAGTTTCTTCTAGACAGAATTATTTTACTTTATGATTCATTTAGTATTCTATTGTTCTACATTTGCCAGATTCTAAGTTGTTAGCCGAAACTTTAAACGGTTATATGAGTACTAAACCTAAACTTTTTATGTTTTATAAAATAAAAATATATATTCTTAGTCGTAACAATTGAAACGATTCCTTTGAGCTGAAATTTCCTAGATTTTTTTCTAAAGATAAAATACAACTATATGTTGAAGCTTATAAGTTGTTAACCAAAACTTGAAACTGTCTCTGCAACCTTTTATATATTGAAACCAAGAATCAATTTATTTATCCAAATGATGAAATTTAGGCACACACGCATTAAACTAAATCATATCAGGAAAAATCTTGTATGTTTTTATGCAAAAATCTTTTTACTAAAAAGTTCTTAATAAAGAAAAGATTGTTTGAACTCCTAATATGCAACCAAATACGTACGTTCTCATATAAAAGTGCAGCTTTTTAAAACTTTTTAAAAACATTTTTTTTTTAAATTTTAACCATACAACTAAGAGTTAGCATTCAAGAGATTTTTAATAAAGCTCATTGGATGTGCACAATATGACCTTATTCTAGATTATAATTTCATTCATTAAGAATTATTTTCATCACTAAAGCACGTTTCAAGAAAACGTACTGCAGTGTGTTGGGAATTTTAAACAGGTTGATTTAGTAGTTTTGCCGTCCCATCCTTTCCAATATCTTTGATCATGATTGTGCATTTTGTAATATTATTCCACACCCCGCCAAAACTATTCGATTGTTTTAAATTTGAGAAACCTTGAGGACAGGGAGGACAGGAGCACTTTACACAAATAGAAGTTTATTCTCAAATAAGAGAATGACACTGTGTCAAAACTTCTTCAACAGTTTTAGGAGAGGAGGAAAAGTAGGGTTGAGGAGAAGGAAGGGAGGAGAGAAGGAAAAGTAGGGTTGAGGAGAAGGAAGGGAGGAGAGGAGGAAAAGTAGGTTTGAGGAGAAGGAAGGGAGGAGAGGAGGAAAAGTAGGTTTGAGGAGAAGGAAGGGAGGAGAGAAGGAAAAGTAGGGTTGAGGAGAAGGAAGGGAGGAGAGGAGGAAAAGTAGGTTTGAGGAAAAGGAAGGGAGGAGAGGAGGAAAAGTAGGTTTGAGGAAAAGAAGATAGGAGAGAAACAAAAATAGGTTTGAGGAGAAGGATAGGAGGAGAGGATGAAAAGTAGGTTTGAGGAGAAGGAAGGGAGGAGAGGAAGAAAAGTAAGTTTGAGGAGAAGGAAAGGTGGAGAGGAGGAAAAGTAGGTTTGATGAGAAGGAAGAGAGGAAAGGAGGAAAAGTATGTTTGAGGAGAAGGAAGGAAAGAATGAATGAAAAGTAGGTTTTAGCAGAAGGAAGGGAGTAGAGGAAGAAAAGTAGGAAAACGTGGTAGAAATAAAATTGTTGGTAATGTAAGGTGAGGGGGGGGACTTGCATTGATTTATAATGATTTCAATTCATAATTACTTTTCCCGTTTATATATATATCCTTGAATGGATCCAGTAAACCCGCAATATATTTAGATGTCGTCTTTGTTACAGAGAGTATTTTGGAAGAAATCACATATTTTTTAGCAAAAGCACAAGAAAGCACAGGGGTTTCAGGATAATTTAAATGTATAAATAGATTCTAACAGCCATATAGAAAAGATTTAGGGGCTCCAGCAGTGGCAGCTGCCCCAAATCCTTGATCTAGTCCGAGTAGCGTGTTGAAAAATTCTATTTTAAAAGTTTTCAATGAAATAGCGGGTTTTTAACTTTTTGGTCGAAATTATTAACTAAAATATAACATTTAAACAACACTAGAAGACTTCTCTCACAAAAAAAAATTCTTTAGCGGCCAAGCCTTATTTGACATAAATAAGAGGTTTATGGAATAAATTAATTTTGGCTGACCCCCTCATAATACCCCCCTGTGCGCAGATTTAAAAGGCCAATTTTTTAGGTCAAAAACAGAGGTAAATGGTAAAAAAACGTATGGTCTAAACGAGATCTTTAAATTCTAGTATGTTTTTCAATATTTTTTTCCGGTCTTTAGACAAATATCCCTCCCCCCCTGAAAAATACCCAATTGTGGCGCCTCTGGCGAGTATATAAAGAAGGAAAGGAAAGAGAAACAGCAAGACCTGAAGCGAGTCTAATGGTACCAAAAGACAGAGAAACAGCAAGATCTGAAGCGAGTCTAATGGTACCAAAAGTCCCCTAAACTCCTTATTTTAGAAAACAGATAAACAGATGTTCTGTCAGTTAAAGATGAATATATAGAACTTATGTTTGATATCGTATCTCTGAGAAGTCAATAGTTAATTTCCTTCTCCTCTACTACGGCTAATATTGAATAGGTAGAAGAGAAGATAAGTTTGGCCGGTATATATCTCTTTTTCTATAAAATAAAGCTCTTCGCTCATATATATTTATAAAACAATTAGATTTTTTTAATGAGTAACGCCGGGCACTTAGAACATTATGAGTATTCTGGTATGTCTACACTTTTTTCAACAGTCTGACCTCTTGATCATATTAAAGACTGGTTCCACACAAGCTTCACATCCTGGTTCTCTCTATAAAATAAAAAAACTCACATTCTGATGAGAAATCTATTAGAATATTTCCAATTACTCCTTTAAAGCTCAAGCTAAAAAACAATTATTTTGGTATATAATCTGACTTTCATAACTTTTTAGATTTGCCTTGCTTCAGATACTCTGTATTATTTTAAACATAAGATAATACTTACAGGCCTTGTTGGATGGATAACTGGTCTAAGGCGTTTGGAGTTAAAATCATCTTAACATTTGCAATGTGTGAAAGGATGTTTGCATTTTTATGTAAGTTCTTGATATTTTAACCTCAAAATAATTTGATATCTAACTGAGTAAGTATCGCTGCAAGGGTTTGACTCCGAGAGTAAATCAAGAAATATAGAGAACAAGAATCCTTAGAAAAGTGAACTGTAGATTGTGCAGTGTTCAATACATATTTAAGGGGAGAGGCGGTGTAAACTGCAGATTGTAAATGGGAGAGGCGGTTTGCAGTGTTAACTACAGATTGAAGGGGAGAGGCGGTGTGCACTTCAGATTAAAGGTTGGAGTGGTAGTGTGCAGTGTTCACTACAGATTTAAGGGGAGAGGCGGTGTAAACTGCAGATTGTAGGGGGGAGAGGCGGTTTGCAGTGTTCACTACAGATTTAAGGGGAGAGGCGGTGTATAATGCAGATTGTAGGGGGGAGAGGCGTTGTGAACTGCAGATTAGAGTGTTGGAGGCGGTAAGCAGTGTTCACTGAAGATTGAAGGGGAGAGTCGGTGTGCACTACAGATTGAAGTGTTTAGAGGTGGTGTGCAGTGTGAACTGCAGATTGAAGTGTTTAGAGGTGGTGTGCAGTGTGCACTGCAGATTGAAGTGTTTAGAGGTGGTGTGCAGTGTGCACTGCAGATTGAAGTGTTTAGAGGTGGTGTGCAGTGTCCACTGCAGATTGAAGTGTTTAGAGGTGGTGTGCAGTGGTGGGGGGGGGCAGTATGCAGTGCAAATGTTTGTTATCAAACATGATATTTTTCTGCTTTAAAATAACTAGGACCGCTAATGCAATAGAACTGATATTACAAATTTGTTTTATTTTCTACGCAAAAAATCATATACAAAAAGGTTGACGGTTGAAGCGGAAACAAATTAAAAGTTTTATAGACATTTTAAAAATGTAACTTCTCTTGAACTCTGCAATCCAATTGGCCCTGTAAAGTACTTTTATTTAACAAAGCCTGATTTTTAAAAACAAAATAAGAATTTTTACAAATTTTGCTTAATCGATTACTGAAAGGTGCAGTGTAGTGTACACAGTGCAGTTCCCATCAACTGGATGAATTTACAACTTTTAACTTTTAATTCAATTCAAATTAAATCTAATCAAACCTTTAACTTACCTCATTAAAACCTGCTAAACCTTGTAAAGCCAAGTTTATAAAAGTTAAAAAACTAACTTTAAATAAATACTAATTATTTTGCTTAGATGATCATCTGTAAGATTATTCTTAGGAAAATCTCTTATTGATTCAATTATAAAATTCTACACGTTTCTAATCAAATAAACTTATGCAAATGGAAAATAACAAGATAAAAATTCTAATTTGGATGAAATTAACACAATAAGTGCTCATATTTGTTTCATTGTGCCTGTGGAAAAATTAAGATTGAAAAACAATCTTTTCTTTAAATTCTGATTTATTTCTCTAATCTCAACATTTTTGAATTCAATAAGTGTTATTTCTTTTCTTGTATACCTGCAATCCTATAATTGTTAAAATTACATAGTATCCAACGATTTACTTCCTTCTCAACAGTTTACTCCCCACCATTCCAACAGTTTACTCCCTACCATCCCAACAGTTTACTCCCTTCCATCCTAACTGTTTAACAGTTAACTCCCTTCCATCCCAACAGTATACTTTTTCCAATCCCAAAAGTTTTCTACCTTTCATCACAAGATCAGTTCACTTCTTCCAATCCCAACAGTTTACTCTCTTCCATTCCATCCAAACAGTTTACTCATTCAAATCCCAACAGTTAACTTCTTCCAATCCCAACAGTTTGCTCCTTCCAATCCCAACAGTTTGCTTCTTTCAATCCCAACAGTTTGCTCCTTTCAATCCCAGCAGTTTACTTCTTCCAATCCCAGCAGTTTACTCCTTTCAATCCCAGTAGTTTACTTCTTCCAATCCCAGCAGTTTACTCCTTTCAATCCCAGTAGTTTACTTCTTCCAATCAAACCAGTTTACTACTTGCAATCTCAACAGATTACTCCTTTCAATCCCAGCAGTTTTTTTCTTCCAATCCCCCCAGTTTACTCCATTCGATCTCAGCAGTTTACTCTTTTCAATCCCAACAGTTTACGTCTTTCAATTCCAACACAGTTTACTCCCTCCATCCCAACAGTTTACTCCCTCCATCCCAACAGTTTACTCCCTCCATCTCAACAGTTTACTCCCTCCAGTTTACTCCCTCCATCCCAACAGTTTACTCCCTCCATCCCAACAGTTTACTCCATTTCATTCCATAAAGTTTACTCCTTCCATCCCAAGAGCTTTCCTTTTCAATCTACAGTTTACTTCCTCCATTTCAAACAGTCTCAACCCCCCCCCCTTCCCAATCTCTAGTTTAAAGATCTAAAGAAGATTTTCTAGAATCAGTAATTCTTTCCAATCAGTTGACCAGTAACTTTTAGGTAGACTAAGAAACTAGATGGAGGGGGGGGGGGGAGGATTGTAGTTTTAGAAAAGGAAAAATTATTAAAACCCTAAGTAAGTTTTCTTTATTTGAAGCAAATGAAAAAATATTGGCACTAAAAATATATACAGAAGAAAAACTGGTCTCTTTCTCAACAATAGATAAAAAAGATAAAGTTTAAAAAAATCAAGTTAAATTGCAAGAAGCAAAACAAATAAGGGGGGGGTGTTTTGTTTAAATTTTGGTTAAATTATTTGAAGTCCATCATAATAATAGATTATTAGAATGTTTGTAAAATATAACATTGAAGCTAATAAATGGATAAAAAGGGAAAATGAAGAATAAGATTAGGAAGGATACAGGATATAAAAGAAAAAAGACATAAACGGAGATAAACAAAAGAAGATTTAAATGATTAGAGAGAAAGAGTTTAAGAATTCTAGAACCAGGTTTCTGGTCTTAGTAAATACTTTTATTTCCACAAACTAGAAAACTTTACAACTTTGCAGGATGGACAATGTTCAAATCAACCAACTTAGAGAGGGTCACTTTGCAAAATAAGAATCTAAAGGGATACTTTAAAACTTTAATTTAAAGGTACACTTCGAAAAAATAGAAGTAAAGCTTTTAAAAATGGGATCCGATTCTAAAGCTTTGTCTGGAGTCTTAATCGGTTAGTCTCACATTCAAAGTTAGAGTTCAAGTTTCTTAAAGCGAATTATTGATTTTTAAATTAAACTCAACTCTAAGAAAGATTTGAATCAACTTATCGCAAAGCTCTATCAAGTCCTGATAAATGAAATCAGTATTAAGTGATCCATTATTATCAAAACGGGGTCTGTATCTTTATAGAAAATTAAGATAATAATAAAAGAAGTATTATTATATTCATAACTGTGAGATGTTTCGTCCTAAACCACGAAAAATATAAAATCAAGACTTATTAAACTTAAGCAAATCACCAGAAGTGGCGGAGACACCAGACTTTCAAATCTTTGATAATCGTATATTGTAGGGACATAAGTTTTAACCAAACGGGCTTGGAGGCTGGAGGAGTTCGAATGAGGTCTAACAGCTGGGAGGCTACTGCCTGGGACATCGCATTTTTTAATTTTATTTTTTCCTGACTTGTTTATAAGAATTTTTATCCAGAAGCTTGGTGAGTTTATTTTTAGAGACTTTATCTGCATTCTTTCTACTCTAAATCTTCCTCTGGCACAATTCTTGTTTTTTCAATGATTAGGTAATTTAGTAAAATTCTCTCATTTTCTATAAAATATATTTGCACCAATTCTATTCTCTCATCCATTTTATATCTAGAGGTTGGTCACTTTTTATACAACAAACAGGAAAATTATATTTAACTATAATTTTAACTTTAATTGTTTCTCAATAGCTGTGAGCAGTTTGTCTTCGTCCATTATGAAACAATAAGAAACAAATTTCACGTCTTTTTTTCGTGGATTTTCAAAATTTAAATTTTTTAAATCCTGACCATCCATTAACCTTCCCTGAGCCGGTCATTTGAGTAAACAGGAAAAAATTGGTCCCGCACGATCGGTTCAGTCGTTTTGACGTTTATTCGTTATTAGTTTAAATATTCTAATATATTTTAATAATATTTTTATTAGATAAAAGTAATTTATTTATACAAAGGGACCCATCTTCAATTTTACTTTGACAATTTCTCTTTTTAAATTATCAACAAAAACAAAACAAAAAAGGTTTTACGTTTAGTGGATACAAAACATAGGATGTATGTAAAGTAAATCAAAATACAAGAAATTCAGAAAATTATAATGAAAACTGTTTAACATAACTGTATTATCCTAAAAGTAAAAAAATGATAAATAGATATTACGAAACTAAAGGAAACTTAATGTGTGTGATATTCTTTATAACTTGCATATATGTTAGTTTATTAAAGAAATCAAGTTTAATACTAGAAAAAGGGGAACAAAGCTGTAATAATAATGCATGAACTCGCTGGACCGATTTGCCTCAAATTATGATTGGGAACACGGTAGAACCACTGAACTGGTTTGAAAATTCTGAGTTGAACGGATTGACTTTTAAGAGAAAACTTAAGGCAAAGCTGGGTGTCCAAGCTAGTATGTAATGTATGTATATACATTTATATATAATGTAGATATGTCCATAAGCCAAGTAAACAAGTTAAAAAGCTTTAGATCACGCAAAACATTATAAATCATTTCATCACAAACATGAAATACACACAATACAGGGTGTACTACTGCTTTAAAAACACACAATACAAAGTGTACTACTGCTTGAAATATAAATAATACAGGATCTACTAAAGCTTCAAATACAAACAATACAGGGTGTATTAATGCTTGAAATACACACAATACAGAGTGTATTACTTCTTGTAATATAAACGATACGGGGTGTACTACTGCTTGAAATACACACAATACAGAGTGTATTACTTCTTGTAATATAAATAATACAGGGTATACTACTGCTTGAAATATAAACAGTACAGGGTGTACTACTGCTTGAAATATAAAAAGTACAGGGTGTACTACTGCTTGAAATATATAAACAATAAAGGGTGTACCACTGCTTGAAATACACACAGTACAGGTTGTACTGCTTGAAATACAAACAATACAGGTTGTACTACTTTTTGAAATACAAACAATACAGGGTGTACTTCTGCTTGAAATAAAAACAATAAAAGGTGTACTACTGCTTGAAATACAAACAATACAGGGTGTACTACTGCTTGAAATAAAAACAATAAAGGGTGTACAACTGCTTGAAATACACACCGTACAGGTTGTATTAATGATTGAAATACGAACAATACATGGTGTCTACTACTTGAAATACAAACAATACAGGTTTGCTGTTGCTTGAAATACAAGCAATAAAGGGTGTACTACTGCTTGAAATACACACAATATAGGGTGTATTAATGATTGAAATACGAACAATGCAGGGTGTCTACTTCTTGAAATATAAAAAATACCGGGTGTACTATTGCTTGAAATACAAACAATGCAGTGTGTACTACTGCTTGAAATACAAACAATACAGGGTGTACTACTGCTTGAAATATAAACAGTACAGGGCGTACTATATACTGCTTGAAATACAAACAATACAGGGTGTACTACTGCTTGAAATATAAACAATACATGGTGTATTACAGCTTGAAATACAAACAATACCGGGTGTGCTACTGCTTGAAATACGAAGAGTACATGGTGTACTACTGCTTGAAATACAAACAATACAAGGTGTACTACTGCTTTTCTAATTCCTATATCTTTGCAAACCAATGTCTTAGACATTAGATATTTTAAGCTATGAATTCTGTTTGATCAATAAATCTTAGTTTGAAATATCAAAAGTTACATTATCAGGTTGCAAAAATATAGGGATTAGAAAATTTAAGTTAAGTATGTGTCAAAGACTTTGTTCCTTAGTTAAAAACTCAAGAGAAAAAGAATTAATATTACCAATGTCAGTTAAATTTAATTTTCCAAAATTTGTCAACTCAGCTTTTTCACTTCGGGGGAGAAATTTAGGGTTTAATATGATTCCTTTTTGGGCTTTTTTGAAAAAAAAGATTTCTGATAAAATTGCAATTGCAATTAGATTTTTTAAAGATCTGATTTATTTCATTATCTACAAGACCTGTTGAAAGCTTTTTTAATGATAATAAGTTAGTTAAATATTGACTCAAGGGGAAGGCAGATCAGTCATAGTGATTTTTTAGGATTTAACCTGCTGGGTCACTGGTCACTATAATCAATGGTCAATGGTCACTGGTCACTGGTCACTGGTCACTGGTCACTGGTCCCTGGTCATTGGTCATTAGTCACTGGTCACTGATCACTGGTCAGTAACAAAGAGAAAGCGAGTAATTTTATAATTAATTACTAATATTTGAAGGTAATGTGAGTGTGTGGAACTTATTTTAGATGACCTCTAATTTGATAAAGTGGCATGTCCGATTCTCAACAGTACTTTTTAAACATTTCCCCGAGCAAGGATAACGTAGAAATCCTTGTTATTTCAGCTAAACATTGAATTACGAAAGCCTTAAGATTAAAGGGTACACTCAAAACTAGTATATACTAGGTGCACTACATTTCCATCTACAAAAATAAGAACGTCAGAAAAGGGTTTTTAAAAGGGTAAATTAGTAAATCAGAAATACATCTAATGGAGTGGCATTTTAAATTAAGTCTGCAGGTCCTTTCAAAGATGAATTTCTTTAGATCAACATGAATAAAAAAGATCAATTTCTCTAGATGAACATGAATAAAAAAGATTAATTTCTCTAGATAAACATGTATAAAAAAGATTAATTTCTCTAGATGAACATGAATAAAAAAAATTAATTTCTCTAGATGAACATGAATAAAAAAAGATTAATTTCTCTAGATGAACATGAATAAAAAGGATTAATTTCTCTAGATGAACATGAATAAAAAAAGATTAATTTCTCTAGATGAACATGAATAAAAAAAGATCAACCAGTTTTTGTAATCCTGATGCACAACTGACAGTGAATTTGCCAAAGGTAATAATTAGCAAGAGCAAACTTTTATCACTTTTCATAATATTAAATAAAACTTTTATCACTTTTCATAATATTAAATAAAACGTTTATCACTTTTCATAATATTAAATGAAACTTTTATCACTTCTTAAAATATTAAATAAAACTTTCTCTTGTCTGTTTGAATTTTATCAAAAGGTTCCATGATTTAGAGATCTGAAAGATATATAGATTTTTCAGAATATAAATTTGGGTAAAAATGTGTTATGTTAAGATCTTGTTTAATTAAAGTATAACGCAAACATATCTCTTACGTTTTCTTTTTCAGCTTTATGACAAAAATTTATTCCGTTTTTTGCAAAAACAAGAATGTCCAGAGCTATGTATCAAAATATATCTGATCAGCTGATTTAAAGTGCTCAAATCATATCTAAACCCCATTTATAAAAAACATTTCTTCTTTTCTAATTTTTTTTCTTCTAATTTAGAGATCACAATCCTTCCGATCTTGTTTAAAGAAAGAACCAACCCCAGATCAGGAATCAAGGTAATGATAATTTAAAATTAGAAAAACAGGATCTCTTTTCTTCAAAATTTCGAAATAAAAATTAGCCTATAAAAGATTTTTCAATATTCCCCCCCTTCTAANAGCATCGATCAAAAACAAAAATATTAATAAAATTTTAACAGAAACCTTAAAAGAACTTTAAATGATGAACTGAAATACTGAGTAAAAATATTTAAAAGGAGTTGAGTTTTTGCCACAAAATATAATTTGTTAATACCTATATCAAATTGGAACCCTATATCGTAGACCTTTTAGATATTTCAAACAACGAATTTTGTCGATCAAATAATCTAAGTTTGAAAAATCAAAAGTTTACACCATCAGTTTGCAAAGATATATGGATTAGAAAATTTGAGTTTGTGGCAAAGACTCAATTCCTTTAATACATTTTGTTCCAGACCGAGTTCCCGTAAAAATAGTGGGTCTAAGGCAGTAATGTTCAGGGGAAATATGAAAATATTTAAAAAGTTACTCTGATTTTACTCTAATACTTCTCGGATACTAAAACTATAGAAAAATGGTCAAGACAAATTTTACGAATGGTAATTTCTTATGATTTCTGCTACAGCTTCGTTCAGTGTAAATTTTAAATAATGTTTTATGCTTTTGTGATACCAATTCACGTAGGATGTATAAAGAATACCTTTTTTTGAAAGGTCATTAAACTTATTTAGAATTAATTACTATTTAAACTTCAAAATCAATGCAATTAATTTCTTCTGAGAGACACTAAATAATCGATCACAATATTTGTCGTTGAATATTTTCTGTTGAGTCAAGTGCACGTTAGGATATTTGATCAAATCTAAAGATGATGAGCTAAATCAATTTGTCTAAAGATGATGAGCTAAATCAATTTGTCTAAAGATGATGAGCTAAATCAATTTGTCTAAAGATGATGAGCTAAATCAATTTGTCTTTTATTCTCTGAAAAAATCTGCTTTAAAGAGACTGTTTAAGCGTAATGTCAAGTGAACCTCCATGCAACCTCCATGCTCGATTTATAGCAGTACCCTTTAGATCTTTATCTGATCAGTAATGTGGAAGTATGTTGTTTTTTAAAATTATAAACATTGACATCTAATTTATATTTGATCAGACAAAGGTTTCAAAGGTGACTTTGTAAATTGGGCATTGCCATCATAAATACGCTTACAAATCAATTTAAGAATGATATTTTTAACAAAACACATCTGCCTTTAAGGGAGTGACCGGCTTTGTAAGGTAGTTGAACTCAGTATCCAACCCCAAAGTTGGAGTTTTGAACGTCGAATTTGCGCTCAATCTTTAAAAAGTTTAATATGTCTCAAATGAATCCCAACGAAGTTTTCCACAACACTGCATACTCAGTTCAACTACCTTACATAGCCGGTCACTCCCCTAATATTATATAAATTCATAATTCATAAATTAGGAATCATTTACGGCATCATTTCTAAATTTTGACCGGCGCGGTGTCATTTATGGAGAGCCTAGTGTTTACACCATTTCAACACATATTTAGACAACAAAACCAATGTTTCGACACTTTTCGATATTTATTAATGTATTTTGATTGGACATTTGCATTAAAATTATCTGAGATTGTTTGATAATTTGAAAGTAGTACGACGTTTGGGAGACAATAATTTTTTTGTGCGTTTTGCCCCTTTTATAATAAAATTTAAATCTAAATGTAAACTTTTAAATGTTTTAATATGTTCTTTAATGTCTAACATTGCGTTGAAATGATTAACACACATATAGGGTGGGCTGGAGCGCTTTCTATGCAGTACACCAACCATAAACCTTTCCTAATAAGAAAAGAAAAAATATCCATATTTTACCCGATACAGTGATGAAATTGGAGAATCTTTAGTTATGGTGAACAAGTACGATGTAAGAGATCCATTGTGTGAAGGACAAGATAGGGTTGTTCATTTAGAACCTGATATATTTAAAGGTAAAAGATAGGGTTGTTCATTTAGAACCTGATATATTTAAAGGTAAAGGATAGGGTTGTTCATTTAGAACCTGATATATTTAAAGGTAAAGGATAGGGTTGTTCATTTAGAACCTGATATATTTAAGGTAAAGGATAGGGTTGTTCAATTAGAACCTTATATATTTAAAGGTAATGAATAGGGTTGTTCATTAAGAACCTGATATATTTAAAGGTAAAGAATAGGGTTGTTTATTTAGAACCTGATTTATTTAAAGGTAAAGGATAGGGTTGTTCATTTAGAACCTGATATATTTAAAGATAAAGGATGGGGTTATTTTATAAGAACTTGATAATTTAGATGAAATTCCGAGGGGTGTTCATTGGTCACTTTATTATCCTGTCAATTTTGAATATTTTATCTGTTGTAGATAAAACTAAATCTCCGTCCCCTAGACGAGAGTTTGTGGAGAATATCCGACCCTTCAGTAATCCCAGGTAAGGAAATGAAAAAAAGAGAGTTGAGTTGAACAAAAAGT
The DNA here is from genome assembly GCF_000591075.1 of Eurytemora carolleeae. Lineage (NCBI taxonomy): Eukaryota > Metazoa > Arthropoda > Copepoda > Calanoida > Temoridae > Eurytemora > Eurytemora carolleeae. The sequence goes on from NW_019396153.1 coordinate 145,662, forward strand.
AAGCTTAGTTTATGTATAATTTACATGTAGCAATTTTTACAGTATACCTACGTCCACAGACAGGCTACAGCAGGAAAAACGGGATAATACACGGAGAAAACCATATTTTTCTATAAAGATTCATGTGTAAGCGTAACGTTTTCCAAAGAATCCAACGTGGCAAAGATAGTACCAAACTCAGTGTAGAACGAATTGAGGGATAAACTACTTATTCTAAGTTATCTACACTGTACTTTCATCATCCCAAAACTGGAATGCCTCGTAAGGACCCCTTATTTAAAAAGGCAGTTTAGCTTAATTTCTCCCTCTAATAGAAAGTTGAGTCCAAACCTCCTTTTTATACTTCTCTTATGACTCATTTACTCTGCTTTGAAGCAGAATATAATCCCTCAGAGAGCTTGATTTCTCCCTCTAATAGGAAGTTGAGTCCAAACCTCCTTGTTATACTTCTCTTATGACGCATTTACTCTGCTTTTAAGTAGAATATAATCCCTCAGATCGAGCTTGATTTCTCCCTCTCATAGGAAGTTGAGTCCAAACCTCTTTGGTATACTTCTCTTATGACGCATTTACTCTGCTTTGAAGCAGATTATAATCCCTCAGAGAGCTTGATTTCTCCCTCTAATAGGAGTTGAGCCCAAACCTCTTTGTTATACTTATCTTATGACGCATTTACTCTGCTTTGAAGCAGATTATAATCCCTCAGAGAGCTTGATTTCTCCCTCTAATAGGAAGTTGAGTCCAAACCTCCTTGTTTTACTTCTCTTATGGCGCATTTACTCTGCTTTTAAGTAGAATATCATCCCTCAAAGAGGAAGGAAAAGTCTAGTCCTAAGAAAGCGAGGTCATTTCCATCCAGAGTTCCTTAAATAGGAAGTTGTCGAAAAACGGCCCTGGTACCTTATATATATATAGGAATGATAAATGTTTCAAAACAGAGTAATTGCGTCATAAGAGAAGTATAACAAGGAGGTTTGGGCTAAACTTCATATTTTAGGGAAAAATCAAATCAGGAGTAATTACGAGGCATTCCAGTTTTGGGACGAAATACAGTGAAGGGTACAAAATAGTCCCAAAACTCGGCTTAAGACGACTTCTTGTGTGATAATGTTTGATTGGAGTGATAACCCACCTATCCTATGTTATCCTGTAACAAATACAGAGGTTTATAGTAAATCTAGATAATTATGTTGTACATTGTCCAATTTGCCCATTGGTAAATACATATTAAGTGCTTGTGTTCGTGTAGACATTGATAGCTGATCGCGCCCATTGATCGATCACGAGCTCGTGTCCTGGTTGTCATTTATAGCTGACGAGATTGTGTCCAAGTTTAGACATTGATAGCTAAGTGAAACTGAATTGTACCTGGATAGATACGGGTTGGAGATCCAATTAGGGAGTGGGGCATTTACTACAATCCAAGGGTAAAAAATAATCTCAAAACTCAACTTAAGACGACTTCTTGTGTTATAAGTTTGATTTGAGAAATAACTCACCTATATCCTATGTTATCGAAAGGTAAAAAAATAGTCCAACAATTGTGGCGGAAGACGACCTCTTTTGTCAGAATGTTTAGTTTTAGGTATAAACCGTCTATCCAATGCTATACTGGCAAGGATAGTTACAAAAATTGCCAGGAGACGACCTCTTGTCACCTTCTGTTTAATTTCAGTTAAAACTTTTTATTTAAATTACATCGCTCTAAACATTGCAATATGCAACAAACGTGTAACCAAATGATCAAATTTTAAAGTTCTAAATAAATAAATATTATAAAGGATGGCCAATTCTCATAATTCTGAATAAATAAATATTATAAAGTATGGTCAATTCTCAAATTTCTGAATAGATATATATTATTCAGGATGACCAAATCTCAAAGTCCTGAATAAATATATGTTATACAGAGTGACAAATTCTCAAATTTTTTAATAAATATTTATTATACAGGGTTACAAAATCCTTAAGTTCTAAATAAATAATTATTATACAGAGTGACTAATTCTCAAAGTTCTGAATAAAAAAAAATACTATACAGAGTGACCAATTCTCAAAGTTCTAAATAAATATATGTTACACAGGGTGACTAATTCTTAGAGTTTTAAATAAATTTATGTTATACAGGGTGACCAAATCTCAAAGTTTCAATACGGGTGTGCTTCGGCCTAGAATGATCCGTTGCAATCCTCCTCCAAATTCTCCCCACGCATCAAGGTAAATAAAAAGTATAAAAATTACGATTTTTAAAATGTTGATTATTTTTCCTTAGTCCCTGCCTTTCTCCTACTTTAAGAAGAGCAGATATGGTCCCAAATATAACATTAACTCTGCCCTTAGACGATATGCTTTCAGATATTGAAGGTAGGTATTAGAAAATATTTGAAATTAAAATTAAATATTTTCTAAAAACATTTTTTTAAGATAACGTAGATGAGGAGTCAGAAAATATGGAGAGTCAAGGTTAGAATAATACTTTACCGACATCCTTGTCAACATATTAAACTGTTATCAGGAAAAAATAATCATTTTTTTCAATTTTTGTCTAAATAATTTTGTTTACACAATTGTAAATTAAAATAGATATGATACGGACAATTTACCTACTGTTTTAGTTTCGTGTTTTATCAATCACAGCTGAAAACTTTTGAATGAATGGAACTGTTTTAAGTCGATTCTAAGAGTTAAAGGTATTCTCTCTCTGCGGAGAGTTCAACTCTAATCCGAAGGATTAGTTAATCTGCTGTCTTAATCTAAAGGGGTAAACTACTAAAGTTTAAATATCAAGCTTATCCTCATTTAAAAGTTTTAACCTTAACAAAATTAGATTGAACAATGAAGATTGAAATTTTCAAAGAATAAATTTACATGTTTTGTCATATTTTAGAAAAATGTGAAATAAAAAGACGACGTTTAGGTACTTGATATTGTTTTAAATTCGATAGTTGTACTATTAACTTGAAAAAGGTCTTTTCTTCCTATTTAATCAATGATCTGTTTCTATGTTAATTCTGCGCGTGATATAGCCTAAAAGTTTTATAATCTTGCATTACAGGAATGTAGACTCAGCCGCTACTATTTGTGGAAAGTCGCCAACATTTTATTGAAAACTTGAAGTGAAATATTTAACGCATAATTAAGTTTATGCTTGATTGATACAAATTTGTGAAAATGACAAGATGAACTTCAGTTTAATTAGTTTTTTTATTCAGATGAACCGTCGAATCTAGTTAAACTCCAAAATTGTGACTACGTGGTAAAAACCGTAAGTATTCACTATAAATATATCAAAATAACTAAAAAAAATGAAAATGATATGTCAACCTTTAAAACAACTTTGCTGATCACAAAAAAGTTTGAATATATATCTATGCATCATAAAAACAATTAGATAAAGATATGATTGCTAAGGCTTCAGATAAAGATTTCTTGATTCATTGCTAATTTTTAAAGCTGACACTTAAAATGAAGATTTCGTTTGCTGAGGCTCCAGAATCCAGATATAGATATCATTACTCAAGCAGAAGCTTACGATAAAGATATCATTGGCAGGGGCGTATTCAGGAATGTGTCCAGTGGGGGCTTTTTTCTTTCAAGGGGGAGGGCTCAGCACCTGTTGGGACCTGAAAACCCCCTAACCTCCATAGCCCTTCCTGAATACGCCTCTGATCATTGGTCAAGCAGAAGCTTACTATAAAGATAATATTGGTCAAGCAGAAGCTTACTATAAAGTTATCATTGGTCAAGCAGATGCTTACTTTAAAGATAATATTGGTCAAGCAGATGCTTACTTTAAAGATAATATCGGTCAAGCAGATGCTTACTTTAAAGATATAATTGGTCAACCAGAAGCCTACTATAAAGATATCATTGGTCAACCAGAAGCCTAATATAAAGATATCATTAGTCAGCCAGAACCCTAATATAAAAATATCATTGGTCAAGCAGAAGCTTACTATAAAGATAATATTGGTCAAGCAGAAGCTTACTATAAAGTTATCATTGGGCAAGCAGATGCTTACTTTAAAGATATCATTGGTCAACCAGAAGCCTACTATAAAGATATCATTGGTCAACCAGAAGCCTACTATAAAAATATCATTGGTCAAGCAGAAGCTTTTTATAAAGACAATATTGGTCAAGCAGAAGCTTAATATAAAGTTATCATTGGTCAAGCAGAAGCTTAGTATAAGTTATCATTGGTCAACCAGAAGCTTACTATAAAGATAATATTGGTCAAGCAGAAGCTTACTATAAAGTTATCATTGGTCAAGCAGAAGCTTACTTTAAAGATATCATTGGTCAACCAGAAGCTTACTATAAAGTTATCATTGATCAAGCAGAAGCTTACTTTAAAGATATCATTTGTCAACCAGAAGCCAAATATAAAAATATCATTGGTCAAGCAGATACTTACTTTAAAGATATCATTGGTCAACCAGAAGCTTACTATAAAGTTATCATTGATCAAGCAGAAGCTTACTTTAAAGATATCATTGGTCAACCAGAAGCCAAATATAAAAATATCATTGATCAAGCAGAAACTTACTTTAAAGATATCATTACTCGAGCAGAAGCTTAATATAAAAATTTCATTGCTGAACCTTCCAATAAAGATATCATTGACGAACCTTCCAAAAAAGATACAATTGATGACCCTTTAGAAACAAATTTCATTGCTAAATATTTAAATAAAGATATTCTTGCTGATGAGGCACTAACTACTTTTTAAAATATTTTTGTTTCCAGAAAAGACAACTTGTTGCTGAAAGAAGGATTGGAGGACTACAACTTATTGAATCTATGACTGAAAGCATTATGCAGGAAAGTATTAAAACCAATCTGTGTTGTAAAGTTTAAAATAACTTTATGGAACATTGTATTTCATTATTACTTTGGTCGCTAATGGTAAACTTTATTGTGCCAAAAGGTTCTCATCTTTGTAAAAAAGCTTGAATCTTCTCTATAAATTGAAAATTGACTTTACAAGTAATATGCATGTGAGCCACAGTAATAGTGTTATTTTAAAAATTATTTTGTAGGATTCCTTGGTTCAAGCAAAGAAGCTTGAGAATAAAAATAAAGAGTTGGAATGCCTAGCAGACAACTATGCATCAAAGCACCCGGAGCATGTATCTAACAAACCGTCTGAGCACGGGATGGAGTCTTATATTGAAGAATCAAATGCTGAATCTAACATCAATAAGTGTGATACAACTGCTGAATTATCAGTGCACAAGAAAACTGATCAACTAGCATCGGTATCATCTAGTTTACCCGTAATGTTGGAGAAATCAACAAATGCTGAAATTAACAATAAAGACTTGACTAAGACTAAGGACAATGATCATGATGACCTTCCGTCTGCCGATACATTGATTCAATTTGATATTGATCAAAATATGTTGTCAGGTGAAGAAATTAGAATCAAGCAGAATTCAGATTCAGAAGTTTCTATTGATGATATTAAAGTGAAATCTAGCCGGGGTTCCCCTATATTTCTACCATCTTTGCATAGGGCTGCCCCGCCTCCTCCTAGAACTGCCCCGCCTCCTCTACCCTCTGTCTAGTAAATTCAAAATAATGTTAAATTTTAATTTTCATTAAAACCAAATTAATCAAAATAACGCTGATCGAAATGTGTCCAGAAAATGATGATGCATCAGTTTTGATGCTATTAAAATCGTTGAAACATTACTTTTTAAACACATTTATTTACACTCTATGTTAATAAACTTCGTTATTTTCGTAAAGTAAATATAAAATAAAACGTTAAATTTTGGTCAATTCGAAAAATTGCAAAATTTTTGTAAAAATGGTGTAAAATTTCAGGTATTGTAAACTTAATTTAAACACTAAACATGTAAGTAAAATAAGTTAATATATTCATTTTTGAATATTGTATATTAATAATTTTTTTTCTAGAATATATATAGACCATCCCCCCCCCATACACTGTTTTCCAGAAAATTTTAAAAGCTTTGTCGAGTTTTTTTTTGAGAAAATCTTAGTCAAACTTTTTGTTACTTGAAAAAGGTGTTTGACTTTAGAGATTTGAACAGAATTAAAAAAAAGAACAGTTTGTTAAATTGATACTGCAGTTACTGAGCAAAACTCACTCCGTGCTAGCTTCAAGACTGAGTTTATTTATATATTCCTCCAACACTGTAGTACTACTATTTAGGAATATATTTATATAGTGATAACCAGGAAACTCTGGAAAAGGAAAACGACTTTTAGACTCAAGCTCTTACTTAAAATAGTCCAATAAACATGAGGCCCTGCAGTAATTAGCAGTGTAAACAGACCCATTTCACTTTATAAGTGATTATAAAACTTAGTAATAAAGCTATTTTCTTAGTAACAACATCAATCGTACTTCAGTATTGCTTTAATATGTCGTCATCATATTCAGCAGTTTTCTGGTTCACACTGTTTATGTATGTATATATAAGGGGGTTCCTTGTGTATATTTATTGTTTTTTTTATCTATTAAGCAACTAAACTTTAAATGCCTTTAAAAAAAGAATATATATTTAATAAAATAATGATTAAAATTTTTTTTCGAAAGCTCTTGATCATGCATGGAGCTTGAAGTATTTATCAATCTTTTTATTTAATTTTTAATTGTGAATAATTTCTGATTTTTATATTTTTTAGAAATATCATATACAGGGTTAACCACAAAGGATGAGACTTCAGAGACGACTTTAAGAAATTTATACTGTCTAGTGTCTGTTGCTTTTCATTTCTGATTCCCTGCAACCATAAACTCGTTTCTCTCTTTGCCAGTTTTGAGAACAGTTGAGGAGTCAACACCTCTCTCTGGAGGAAAGCATGCAAAATGTTTGCTAATTATTAGAGGACTAGGGCCGAATCCCTTATAGAACTTGTAGGTTCGAGAGGAAACCTTTTAGGTTCCCGTTTGATAAATGTGGATGTCAAATCCACTAGAAACATCGAGAAAGGGTTTACTCCCTTTGATTATTGTGGATGTCAAGTCTACTAGACAAATAGAGAATGGGTCTACTCCCTTTGATTACTTTTTAAGTGCAAGGAATTTATTCCTGAAAGAAAAATATCATCAAAAGTCTGACTATAGATTTCTTTAAAATAGCAGGTTTATGAAATTGGAGAATATGAGAGTGAATAATGAATACATTTAATATCATTTCTAACAAAACAAATTTAAACTATACCGTTAATATATGTAATATGTAATATATGTATGTATATTAAATGTGTGTGAATAAATCTTTAATAATAATAATAAAATCCTTAAATCAAGGATTTAATGTAAGGAAAGTTATTTCAGAAGTGTACACATCTTTTGTACTGCAGTGTACTCTCTCTGGGCGCTAATGTAAACACAAGACAGATATCGAAGCCTGACATGGGATCCATCTTTCACATAAAAAAATCAATGAAATATTCTGGTCATATAGGAAACTTTTATGTGAATTATTAAAATTATCAAAATTTAATGCTTTTAACCTCCTCGGATACTAAACGAACACTGATGCATCTATTCTTGTTTACAAATTCCGCCCAAAGAGAACTGGTTTCAGTATGCACGTAGAGTATACGCAACAGCAATTAACTCTCCTTGCATTACAGCCTTGCATTAAATAAGCCATTTAAAGGGCATGGAAGACATAAATTTACTTTGAAATTGTCACATTTTAAGAATTTCAAGTCATCTTTAAAGTCTCATTTTTTGTGGGTAACCCTGGATAGCAAAAAAAATCGAACTTTAATGAGATAGAGACGGACAGTGCAGCTGGGCGTTTTTGTAAAATACAAAATGATGAAATACAAAATCGATGAATTGAGATTAGAAATAAGTCATTAAAGATGAAAATCAACACAAAGATAAAACTGTGGCTATTAAGTCGAAAGGTTGATTTCAGAAGTGGATTTTTCAATTAACTTTAAAAAATCAAACTTATCACTATAAAATAATCACAAGAAAAAATCCAATTAAATCTATTTTTTATATCACAGTTCTCTACATTTCATTCTATGATGCCCCCCCCCCCCCCCACAAAAGAATCCAGTTATAATCCACTCTCAAATACTTTTCTATTGATTTTTCTCCTTTATACGATGATTTGTGCAGATTTACAGAAGTTTAAATATCGTCTTCAACGGACGCTCTTACGATTAAATAATTATTCTTAAACAGGAGTATCCTTTATAACATATAACACTGTCATCAAAAGTAGTTATTACTTTAAAATGGAGGAACGCCCCAATCTCATAAAAATGGGGGGGGGGGGTAATGGTCCCCTCTGTAGTACGTGGGATACGACATAGTAGCTGCAATTAATTTGAATTTCTGTGTTGCTAATTTAAGGATATACCAGATATCCAAGTTTGATGCGTAAATATTGAAAACTCAAAAAATTGAATATACAGGTTTACCCAGAAAGGATGACACTGAAAAGACGACCAGAAAATTACTTAAACATGACTATATAAGAAGACGACTTTTCGACTCAAGTTATGACCTTAAATAGTCTAGTGGTCGTTAAACACAACAATTGTGCTGTGTAAACAGACCAAATTCACTTAATAAGTGGATTTGTAAGTTACAAATGCTACTGTTTTTATTTATTTATTTTGCTTTTAATGTCGTCTTCCTATTTAAATTTTTTGGTTCTCACTGCAGTAGTAGATGATTAAATAGTTGATAATTAGATAATGCTGTGATGGCTCAAGATTAATTTAAAAAGGGTTGATACACTTTTTCATTGACGTCAGCTGCAAGCCAGCAATACTTGAAACTATAATCTTACTTTTTAACATCAATTATAATTGATTTAAGACAGAGGTCTACACTCTACAGAGTAATAGCAGTATGCTAAAAATTACAATATGGCGGATGAAAAAACCAGATTTAACCGGTTTCAAATCTTATGATTATAGATGTAAAGGTTGAGCGGCAAATGTGGCCTAAGATTTTGTGTTGTGTAATGGTAAATAACTAGAATATGTCTAAAAATGTTCAATACCCTTAGCGACATGACATGACATTTTATAATGAAAAAAGGAAGACGATTTTCAGTCGTCTCTTAATTATTATGTTTAGTTATAAAGGGAGTGACCGGCTAGACACGGTAGTTCAGCTGAGAATGCAGTATTGTAGAGACATTTCATAGGGTTCATTTGAGACCTAATGACAGTTTTACGGTTTATACTTGTTCAGCAACAGCGCAAATTCAATCTTTTAAATCCTTATGATCGTCCATTTTGGAAGGATAATTTTGATAATCGGTTTAACATTTTTTTTCAATAATGACGACGAAAAATGTAACACATATCTACAGTAAACTAACAAGTTGTTTGAGAGCAGGTTCACAATATAAAAATTCACTCTTATAACTGACAACAAGTAATCTTATTTATGTTTTGTTTTCTGTAATGCCTTATTGTTCACAAACATTTCTCGTAGATTTTCCAGAATTTTATTGAAAAGACAACATTGGAAAAATTTCAAGAAATCAGCTGAAGAATAAAAAATAAGAAATTCAATGCAATGATGATGAAGAAATGATTGATTATAACATTGATTTATTGAGAAATTTCTTTTGAGAAATATGTCCCTAAACATCTAACTAGTTCACTGTAGAACTTTTGTTATATTTCTCGTCGTCTTTATTGGACAGTTTTTAAAACTGATTATCAATATCATCCTCATAAAATGGACGATCCATAAGGATATTAAAGATTGAATACGTACGTCACTGGCACCATGGGCGTACGAGGGAGGGGGCCGAGCCCCCGGCCCCCCCCAACGTGTGCAACCCCTGAGGGGGGCATTCATGGGGGTGGCTCTTTTAATATTACAACTGCTTGTATTTCCCTTCCTCAGGCAATCTACATTCTACATTGCATTGTATATACACTCATCCAAACTAAAAGATTATGAAAAGAAATAAAATATATTCTGATTCACAACAATAAAATCATTCAAAGCTTTGTCTGATCAAGTATTGCATTAAAAATCCATGTTTCCCATTTTGAAAACTGATATTTTTATTTATGGGTTCTCTACAAAAGTGACTCGTGCATTTCTTGCTTCAGAAACGATGGAGAAATGAAGGTTTCAAAGGTACATCGGACATGCCACTCTATAAATGGAGGGTAAATTAAAATTACGCATTTATTCCATTAAAGTTTAATTAGATCGTATAGAAAAAATGCTTTAAAATCTCACTTTTGCCCTTAACTAAAAAAGTTTCATTAAAAAAGCTTTAATCAATACTGCCTTCAGTATAAGTATATATCTGATATCATAATTTATAAAACAATATGTATCAATCCTATGAAAATATAACTTTTCCATCTCTATTTTTCATCCTTGAAGCTTACAGCACATGGTATTAAAAGGGATTATCTGTCCACTTAAGAAAATTACAGAAATAATTTATTAAGACTTGTAATATGGCAGTGTGTATATGATCGAATAGATTACATAGTTAAAAAAGGTATCAATATTTTTTCAAAAAAGGGGTTTTTAAGGGGGGCCTGCTTATAAATAGTCTAATCAATTTTTAAGACAGGATTGACTGTGAAGTGTGGCAACGCCTTGAGTTTAGATTTTACCGCACTAACTCACCAAAGCTTTTCTGTAGCCCTTCACATGTACATTTTAGCACTGTAAAGTACTTGTTGTTAGCTTTGGTATTAGATAAGTAATTGGCAAAATTCTCATAGATTTAGCTTGAGAGCATGAGACCTTTAAATCCCAGTAAGTCACAAATGAATCCTAAAATTGTTTCTACAATACTGCATTCTCAGCTCAACTACAATGTCTAGCCGGTCACTCCCTTTAACTCTAGTTAAAGAGTTTGACGTCGTTACTTAAGTCTCATTTGCCTGTAACCTTTAGGCTCAATGTTTTAAGTTGAACCCAGAGGGCAAAACTTAAAAGAAATTTACCGGGTATCCCAAACCAAACCTGGCCACGAAACCGGGTTAGCTCTCTTAAGTCTGGGTTTGAGTTTAAAACCCGAACTCTGCCAAACCCGGGTTTCAGGAAACCGGGTCTCGTAGCGAGTTTTATAATTTTCTTAAGTTCTCAGTTTGCTGTACTGTACACTTACAACTGTTTACTAATAATGATATACTATAGGTTAGGCTGAATCTCCTTATAATAAACAAATATGCAGTACGCTATCGGTTTAGTTTATGGCCTATACAATTAGTAACGGATTAGCGTACATCATCACTCTATGCACTATAACCTCTTTGGTTGAACCCCTAAGAGTCTAACCTTTCCCCGGTTGTTTTGGATTGAAAAATATATTTCTTCCAGCAACCTTTTTTTGTATCATATTTATAATCATGAATTTTAAGTCGCATAATTTTAGAAATTAAAAACAACTAATTTTTAGTACAGAATAGAAGTTATAAACAATTCTCCAATCACATTATTTATTAATTTTGTGAAGGATATTTTGGGAGGAGTCGCCTGTTGATCTAATTGGGAACCGGAAAGAATGAGCAGGTGCCCAGCTTACCCCCCTCGACCATTATCTAACTTTAGACAACCCCCCACGTATTACCCCTATATGTTAACCAACGGTAACTCAACCGTGAAACAAAACTTAAACCAGACTATAGTGTTATTTTTATTTTGAACAATTTCTGAAAATTCTTGAATTATTTCAAACCTTAATTTCGGGGTTTTGGATGCGCAGGAGCATTAATATTTATATTCCAGGAAATGTATTTAGGTCACCAAATATACCTTCGATTGTTAAGCTTCAATAAACCGTAGATTTAAGACGTTAGACCCGTGTCCGTTGCAACTCTTGAAAGATTGAACTATGAAAAATTTTGTAAGTTTGTAATTGATTATTTAATATTTGCATTTTGCAATTTGTAATTTTGACAACATAGTTTTTGACAAGAAAAAACATCAAAGAATTTATTTAAAATGTTCTAGCTAGATAATAATGCAACAAACAAATCGACTTTAGAATTATTTTTTCTTGTTTCCTCCTTGACTTTTCCGTTCCCTCCGTTCCCTTCCTCTCATTTCCTCATACCGTTTCCTCTCCCCCTTCACGTTTCTCTTTCTTCTCCAATCTCAATGTTTGTCCTATCTCGCCTCCTGCTACCCCTTTTCCTTTACTCTCCCCCTTTCTTACTCTCTTCTTCTTCCAACCCCCCAACCCCCATTTCCACCCCTTGTCTTCCCATTGCTCCCCTTGCCTTCCCTCCTTTCCCTCTCCCTTCATGAAATCTTTTTCCTATTTTAACTTTTTCAATTTGTTTACCGTTAGCGGAAATGCATTTTCCAATATTCAAACATTTATTTGCAACATTGCAAACATTTTTATCTATTATTCGCAAACTTATTTGCAAATATCCAGTACAAAATAAACAATATGACACAGAGTAATCAAAGATAAGAACATTTGAACAAATTTTAAAATATAATAGCGAAAAAAACACCAACTATTGAAAAAGATGGATCACTTTCGATCTAAAGGTTCATCATCTTAGGTATATGTTTTTCAAAAAAAAATTTATGGACGGTATACAGTGCAGTGTGCAAGCTTTCTGAAACTGTTTTGGCAGAAAATAAGGAATAAAAGGAAAAAAACACGTAAAACCTATATAAACACAACATTTTAATTTTTAGTCAATTCATTTGAGAATTTTTAGATGCAATACATTTTAGATGCAATACATTTTAGATGCCATACATTTTAGATGCAATACATTTTAGATGCAATACATTTTAGATGCAATACATTTTAGATGCAATACATTTTAGATACAATACATTTGAGATACAATACATTTGAGATGCAATACATTTTAGATGCAATACATTTTTATTGAATTGAGAAGAAAATTTAGATTAAACTAATGCGCTGGTTGCCCTGTCATCTGTGCAAGTTTTAAAAGGCGAAAGTAAAATTATATTTTAGATAATATTTGCAAACATTTCAAAATAATTGCAAGGTTCAAAAATTTCGATATTAACATTTTACATTTTATTCAAGATCTTAATTTCCTCGAAGCCTTGTTGTGGCTTTTTGTCAAATGGAGGTTATCTATTCATACAAAGTAACGTTTTTTGTGAGTGCGCGGGGGGGGCTTTTTTACATCTTCTTTTCCTTTTGAAAAATTGGAAATCTAATTTGTGTTAATTTGTCTCATTTGAACATCATTATTCTTTTCTTAAAGGGAGTGACCGGCTATGTAAGGTAGTTGAACTGAGTATGAAGTGTTGTGGAAAGCTTTTTTAGGATTCATTTGAGACATATTAAACGTTTTAAAGATCTGAGCATGAGTGCAAATTCGATGTTCAAAACTTCTACTTTGGGGGGATACTCTTTCAGAATTAGTTTTATTTTAAATTATTAAATAACATTGACATAAAATGTAAAAAAAGTTCTACAATAAATGTATAGGAACATGTTGAGAAAATAAAAATTAATCTTATCATCGAAAATAAGTAATCTTGTTCAATTATTAGTTTCTATTATATCTCATTATTCTGGTTTCACATTATTCACAAAGACTTTCGCAGATTTTTTAGAATTTTTATTGAAAAGATTACATTTTAAGAATTTGAAGAAATCTGCGAATAAATTCAAAGAAAATTAGAAATTCAATATAATAATGAAAACAAAATAATCGATTTGAGCGTTGATTTATTGACAAATTTATTTTGAGAAATTAGATGGTCCCTAACCATCTAATTAGACTACTGTATAATTTTTACTTTATTTTTCGTTGTCGTTATTTAATAATTAAAAAAACTAATTCTTGATTCCTGGTAAATATGAAAATATCGTCTTCATTATCAAATATCCTCGAAACAGGAATACATGTTTTCAAAAGTAACTCTGAGATCATGAAAAATACAAAATAGTATGAAATATTAACTATTTACGAATGCGTCGAAAAATAATCGGTGACTTTTTTTGTAATATCTGAATGATTTGTTTTGAATTAAATTGATTTGTTTACGATCCGAGTTGAATGTTGCATCTTTCTGAATTTGTATGGACACTACGTTCTTCGGTATTAGTCGTTTTTAACAATTTTCTCCTTAAAGAAGCAACAGAAGTAAGATTAGTAGAGATCAAAAGCGCTTTTTTATCGCATTAAGCCTATACCCCCTTTTATTTTTCGCGAACATTCCCTTTAAACAAACATAATCTAATTTTAATATTTACACTTGATCATCTCAACAAATATATTCATAACTAGGGTTGTTAACGTTTTCATTTTTCAGAAAAACGATCGTTTCGTTATGAAAACGACGACTAAAAATCGAAAACGAAACATTCGTTTTTGAAAACGATCGTTTTTTTTAAAAAGTTCGTTTTTTAAAAATGATCGTTTTTAAAACGATAGTTTTTCAAAACGATTGTTTTTCAAAACGATCGGTTTTCAAAACGATCGTTTTTATAAAATTTGTCGTTTCGTTAACGATCTTTAACGACGACCCTTCGTTAACGATCTGAACGACAACCCTTCGTTAACGATCGTTAACGACGATCCCTTCGTTAACGAAGAGAGGAAACCGACCTGAAGGGCATTTGTACTTATCATTGAGTAGTTTTAAAGAAAATATCAAGGAGTTTTAACTCCCCCACAACTGTGAAACTTCATGTAAGACGACATTCAATAAAGTTACATGTAATTTTTTTCCAAAAATGACCGTTTTGATAAAGTTCGTCGTTTCGTTAACGATCGTTAACGACGACCCTTCATTAACGATCGTTAACGACGACCCTTCGTTTACGATCGTTAACATAATTGTCAATAAATTTGTTTTTAAAAAACAATCAGATAAAAAACGGTCGCAAATCGTTTTAATACAAACGATCGTTTTCAAAAACGATCGATATTCGTTTTCTAAAAGTTCAAAACGAGTGGGTCGTTTTTAAAAACGATAGTTTTTTTCCGAAAACGAAACGATCGTTTTTGAAAACGAAAAAAAAACTATCGTTTTTGAAAACGAAAAAAAAACGTTCGTTTAACGATCGTTTAACGATCATTTACAAAAACGATTAACAACCCTATTCATGACACTTTTCCTAAGTTCATAACGATTATTACACATCACTGAATACTAAAATTTAATCTGAAGATGAGGAAATATTTTTCTTTTGCTGATATAATGATATTGTTAATTTTAAAATTCAGTGATGGTGATGGACCAAACCTCTGTAGAGTAAAAAAGTAGATGTTAGTTCCACATTTATTGAAAATATATTTCGGTCTGGGTTGACCCTCGTCAGTTCTTGAGATTGTTTCTTCACAAAGATTAAAGTTTCAACCTAAAAAATTGTGCATGTTTATAATTCCATAATAAAGTTTATACCACAAAAGCGTACATACACTAATTAAGTATTTTAAACTCTATATTTTAATATATATAAAAAAGTAGATTTATAAACACACATATATATCTTATTTACCTCCCCCCTGTATTATACCCCTGTAGCCCGAAACACACGTTAATATCTCCAGGGGCAGGTACCTCCCCCCCACCCTCTGCAGTTTACTCTAGTCCCGTCCTAACCCCACTAAGTCCTCAGGTGAGCTGACGCGCATGCGCAATCATTATTTTCCAAAGCTTTGAAACTTGTGGCGGTTACGTTAGTTTCGATTCAGCTCTCAGGCTTTCAACCCCTCGTTGCGAGCGTTAAAATTTCTTTAACGTTACGTTAAACGTAATGTTATAAACGCAATCTTGGTGATATATTAATATATTAAAAATGAGTGATATTATCCGAATTAACGGTTGGGTTCGCAAACTAACTGGAACCGGTACAGTTTATTATGTAAAGAGAAAGACTGGAGAGACAAGGTAAAAATAATAAAAAGTAAATAATTAGGTCTAACTTTTAAACTATGGAGTCTTTCATTGTAAGATTAAAAGAAATTAGCAGGGTTTAAATTAAATAACCAATGTTTAAGATGAAACACGGATAGATTATAACTTCATAATTTGCTGTTCTTTATGACCCTCTAAGTTCTGAAAATCGTTAAAAATATTTCTCTTCTTTTTCTAGCCTTTTTACTACATACACGTGCATGAGGGTGTACGTACTTGAAAAACCATTAAAATCGCGGATTTCCGCTTTTGCGTAGCAAAGTTTCTGGTTGTAAAGTGTGCAAGTTGGTTTGCAAATATTAATATGGTTTGCAGATTTTAAACTAACCACCAAGGTTCAGAAGACGAGTTTCCTTGCACTAACAAATAATAGTTTTCTAAAAAGAAAAATTGTCTTTATTTAACAATTTTTACATCTATATTATTTTTCAAAACGATTTAAGATTTTAACAAGGAATTCTTTTATATTGAGTTTTTGATAAATATCCTGAGATTTGATATAAAAAATTCGACACAGTTTTATTTCGTTTATTATATTAGTAAATAAAAAAATTAACCTATATATGATTGATTCTAGATGAAATATTACTAAGAAGTTTAGGTTTAATGAAAGAGATGTTATTATACATTTCAAGATTCTATTGAATATATGACAGATTTCACATCGTATATGAATAAATATTTATATACTCTATAGAATAAATTCTAATAAATTGTATAGACTACAATACACGTATTGTATAGACTACAATTCATGTATTGTATACTTTTATCTTTGATAAATAATGAAATCAAAATAGGATGGCCCAAAAAGTTGCTAATAAATGGAAAGTTAGAATTCTAAGTGTTATAGTATATATCATACATCATAAGACTGTTTTATGCTGTTAACACTTTTCTACCGCAACTTAATTTATATACAGTCAAAAATCTCTGGATAAGTCGTCAATACTTCATTGTCTTAAAAAGGAATCAGAGCTGGGAACTTTAGAATGGATAACCTTTAATCCCAACTGCTTAATCTTAATATCCACTGTGGAAACTTTAAATTTTAGTCCGTAATCAACTCTTTTCTCTCTCTTTCAATATCCGTACATTTTTTTCTCTCGAAAGAGTGTAGGAATATAGTTCGTAAATTGTATTGACCATTGACAGCCTTGAAAATAAATTCTATCGAATGAGAGACCTCCGCAATTTCTAACAAATAAAGAATTTGTTGTCTGCCATTTTGTAAATTAATCGGTAAAGAAAAATATGTAAAAATATATAATACGTTCAAGAAAACGAACAAATCTGGCGTTCCTAGAATCAAATTTGTTGAACTAAATGATTAATCTCGAGACTAACATAATCTCGAGATTATGTTAGTCTCGAGATTAGCAAAAAGAGAGGATTAAGCATTAATCTCGATATCTACCATTCTAAAGTTCCTAGCTCTGCTGAATGTATTTTTGTGTGCTAGAAATTATAACTTTTTTCCGAATCATTTTTGATTGTGATTTGTGACTTTATTATATGTAAGTGCCAAAGTTAGCGTCTAAATTGTATTTAATGAAACACTCTGTATCTAACACCCTTCATGAAACACTCTGTATCTAACACCCTTTATGAAACACTCTGTATCTAACACCCTTCATGAAACACCCTGTAAGAATATCTTGAATAGTTAAATTGTGACAGTTCATCTTCCTTTGCCCCAAACCTTTGTTCTAAATGCAATCTTCAGATCAATACCCCCCCTTCATATCCACTCGTACCACAACAGATTTATTGAAAATATATTTCGGTCTGGGTTGACCCTCGTCAGTTCTTGAGATTGTTTCTTCACAAAGATTAAAGTTTCAACCTAAAAAATTGTGCAACACTTCAACTCAAAAATTTGAATCTTCCTTGGTTCGACCAATTTTAAAATGATCTTTAAAATCAAGAAAACTTCGAAAATTTCGCTATAAAATGAAATATCCATGATTTCNACCCCCTCTCCCTCCTGTATTCAGTTATTTTATGATATTTTGTAAATGTTATCAGTGCACCCCCCCCTCTCCCTCCTGTATTTAACTACGATTCTCTCCCTTGAGAATTGAGTATGGATAATTCACCTGCACCAATAGTTTGTACTTTATGACAAAATATTGATGAATAATGGGTATTTTCCAACCTTATGTGGAGGATTTCACTGCTAAGCCTCTCATCTTACACACATGAATACAATACTATTATATGTTATGTTCTGTGTTAGTATTTCAGCACCTGTACCCCCCTCCCCCCACCCGATTCAATCTATAAACCCCTCACTATATTTCAGTATATTTAAATAATACTATTTTGAAATGAACCAGACAAATTGTATCACTTTTTGAAATACCGAGCTTCGGTATTTTTAAAGAGTTTAGTCGGATATTTTATTAAATTAGAGCGTAGCTAGTTTAAATTAAGTATAAGGTTTATAATATAATCGATCACTTTTTGTCCTATGTAGTTCTTACGCTTTGATTATTGAGATATTAAATAAGGACGCATTTTTAATTATTGTTTTAGCTTTTCAAAGTATTACATTTTCCGAAAAAAATAATTTTCTTCATTTTTACTAATACAGAAGAGATTGATTAAAGTTGATTAAAGTATTTCCTTACATCAATTAATAGATAAATATTGAACAAAGATAATAAATATTACTGATACAATATGGTTTAATATCATACCGGATATACGGGTAAATAGGCAGATAGATAAATATATAGATTTATATATAGATAGATAGATATACTCAAGGAGATATTCAATATCTCCTTGTATATACTGAAAGCAAAATCGATTAATACAATATATATTTATTTTATAAGATTTACACATTCAAATTTGATCGGTAAATGTATAAGATATACAAATTTTATCATCAAATATTAAATTTAAAATTGAGAAAATTCTGAGGAGAATTAACTGTCATACCAAATTGTTTGTATTAATTAGATAAAGACTTTATACGGATAGTTGTTAGATAGATAGATAGACGGATAAAGAACGGGGATAGTAGGTTAGAAAGATAGTGGTGTACCGGAAACACCCATGGGCGGAGATTTTAACGGAAACCTTGTTCTCTCTCTCCAACTATGTAACTATAAACAAATTGGAAACATGTTTTATTTTATTTCGCGCGTTAGTTTTTTCTTTTTCTTATTTATATTTAAGGGACTTTTAGACGACCAGCCCCCGATTTAAAGATTCACAACGGTACCCATAACATAAATTGGTTCAGCCTGCTTATAAAAAGTCTCATCAATTTTTAAGACAGGGTTGACTTTGAACTGTTGTAACGCCTTGGCTTTGATTTTACCGCTCTAACTCACTCATGCTTTTCTTTAGCCCTTTACATGTACATTTTAGCACTGTAAAGTACTTTTTGTTAGCTTTGTTTTTAAAGAAGCAATTGGCAAAATTCTCATTGCTTGAGAGCTTAAGACCTTTAAATCACGGTGTTGTATGATCAAGTTTTAACTTTAGAAAACTGTGTTTTTAATTGATTATTATATTTTTTGGGTCTTTCCCCAAATGACTTGTGTATGTTTGCTGCAAAAAACAATTGAATAATTATCAGAATTAAACACTTTCAGTGCTCAAGCTAAAAAACGATGATATCTGCCTCATAATTTATCAGTTTTTAAGATTACTGTACTGAAGCGGGCATGCCTATAGCTCTAGCAATAAAAGGTCATCTGAAATTAAAATTTGAAATTTCTGTTCTTTCTGAAAATATTTCATTGTATTCACTTTATTCTTAATATTTTCTATTTCCTAAAAGTTGTGTTTTATTCATTAGAATTAGTTAAGGAACCAAACATTTACTCAGAGTTAAGGAACCAAACATTTACTCAGAGTTAAGGAACCAAACATTTACTCAGAGTTAAGGAACCAAACATTCACTCAGAGTTAAGAAATAAAACATTTACTTAGACTTAAGGAACCAAACATTTACTTTGAGTTAAGGAACCAAACATTTACTCAGAGTTAAGGAACCAAATATTTACTCAGAGTTAAGGAACCAAATATTTACTCAGAGTTAAGAATTTACTCAGAGTTAAGGAACCAAATATTTACTCAGAGTTAAGAAACCAAACATTTACTCAGAGTTAAGGAACCAAACATTTACTCAAAGTTAGGGAACCAAACATTTACTCAGAGTTAAGGAACCAAACATTTACTCAGAGTTAAGGAACCAAACATTTACTTAGAGTTAAGGAACCAAACATTTACTTAAAGTTAAGGAACCAAACATTTAGTCAGAGTTAAGGAACCAAACATTTACTCTGAGTTAAGTTCAGGAAGGCATTTAACATATTTCTACACAACTGTTTGCTTTTTTTGTGTCATCACACTGGCCTATTCCAATTTGTTCTTTTTTATTATTTCTTAAACATAATTGTCTACAATCTTAATCATTTCCGTTTTTTTAGATCCATGCAATATTTTTAAATTTTTATTTTTGATCAATACAAGGTTAGGGAACAAACTACAAAAAAAGAAGTTTTCTTTTTTTCTTAAGAAAATGCAATAAAAGTAAGAATCCGTTTTAGATTAAAGTTGAATTAATTATCATTTTGTTTTTGCTTTGCATGAATTATTTTGCAAATCAAGAAGATTAATATATAATATAAATTTAAATTCAAAATATATTTTTTTGACATGTGTAAAAAGTGAGTTGAGCTTCCGGCAAGTTTTATTGTATTTTATGTGAATTTAGTTGATTTTTACGACAATAGTTTTGATGAGTATGGTTTGTGGTCTAGAGGATATATAACAGGAAATACGAATTTTTTGGTTTTGGCAATTTTTAACCGCAGCGAGGTTTAGTTTAATCTTTGATGCACCTACTTTATAGTTGCAGTTTTAATGCATACAAATTATAAAGTATCGTGATTTATTGTTTTATGTGTCTAATTTTTGTTGTTGAAAAATCATTAAAACAAAGCCAGAAGTGATTGAATTTTATTACTAGTAAGTATATCGTGACCCAACTACCTTTGAACGGAACCTTTTCTTTCCTAAATAATATTAACCCACCGTAATTGCAGTATATTGTGTTCTGTATGTAAACATAGACTGAACTTTCTTATAGACAAATACTGCCCTTTTTAAATCAGAAATACTTATGACGGAGGAAGCCAGGGTTATACGGTGGAAATACAGCGTATTGTAAAATTACTTTTATTAAAAGATGTTAAGCACCACGGGGCACGGAGAGGTATGTAATCCTTAAAAAATTTGGACTCTTAACATAACAGATTTCAATAATTGAAAATTGAAATTGCAGTAAAATAGCATGGCAAAGAAATACATGACATTGCTTTTTACTTGTATTAATTTACTTGCATTGGTAATGAACAATTGAAAGTCAAACTACAACCTCTTAAGTTTCTATAAATGACGAGCAGCCCCCTTTTTCACTGAACTTTAATTCATTAGTTCATGTTGTAGGTATTGTGGGTCTAATGTTTTGTTTGCTAATGTTAACCCAATCGGAAGTCCTGAATATGACCCGGAGGGGGGAGGGCGGGGGGTAGTCTTGAAAATAAATAAACAAGTAAACATGTTATTGTACGTTTACTCTTCTCCTTTCACTACCCTGCAGCTACTTGACTACTATATAGTAGAATGACACTTGACTTATCAAACATTCAATCGATTATATCCAATGATGCAGATTGTTTTTTCCCTTTCGGAATGAATTTAAAAACTTGTTAAACCTAATTTTTAAAACCTTTTTTTTTGTAAATGTTGCAAAACATTCAAACCGCTTTTTCAAATTCACTAATTCACAATGCTCCTTAATACTTTCCCCTACTCTCGATCTCTCTTTACCCATTGTTACTGCCTATCTCTTGAGCTATCAAGAATTCCCCCCCCCTCGCTTAGATTTGTAGATTTGTATCTATATCACCCTGTAAATCTCAATTTATCCGTTTAAATCCTGTAAATCCAAACAAATTTTAGTATATTTCGAAATCTTTAAATTTATATATTTCTGGTTAAATATTCCAAGATATCACCCTAATGGGACTGTATGTGTAAACGTAGTTTCAAGTCATCCTCAATCGAAAGAGTGGCATATTAGATTCACAACGGTACCCTTTAAACCTTTTCTTATTCTCTCGATAAATTGACTATTTAAATGTGTTATCTCTGATTTACGCTACAGAGACAAGGAAGGAAATTGCCTGAATTAAACATGTTTTAAAAAGGAAAAACGATAATTTTCGAATACGGAAGAATATATTTAGATGGAGGTTTAAAGAGTAAACTTGTGAATTGGACATACCATGGTGGGGTGGGGGGGGGGGGTGGGAAGTCCACAGCCCCTTGAAGAAGGAAATTAAACATTAAGCTATTCTCGTCTATCTGTTTCTAATTCTGTCTGTCTGTCTGTATGTCTGTCTGCTGTGAGTCGGTACGTCCCTTTCTCTGGCTCTCTCTGCATGGTTTCATTGTCAGAGCTCTCAAATATTTCATTCCTATATAATCTCCTTTATCTAAACATTTCTATCTTATCTATCTCTCTATATAACTATTAATCTAAATATTTATCTATCTAACTTTCTTTTTATCAAGCTATCTATCTATTTACTTTTCTTGCTATAATCTAACTTTTTTATCAATTTATTCATCTTCTTATTTAGAAAATTGCACATCAATTTTCTTTTCTTACTATATCTGTACGTTTAATTTTCTTTTTCAATTATCTCTATTTATTTTTATCTAACTATCTATCTAACTATTTATCTTTTCCATATCCGTTCTAACAATATTTATAATTCTTATTTTTACATATATATTAATGAAACCAAAACTTGAAACAAACCTTGAAAACATTCTATTTTGTTTGTGTTTTGTTTTCTAACGTTAGCAGTTTTCCTTGCAAGCTAAATACATATTGTGTTTATGAAATTTTTAAAGCTTAAAAAGACTATTTGACGTCTAAAGATTATTCTAATCTATTACTATTAAGAGATTATCTCAACTATAGAACAGAGTATAGCAGAGCCTAGTTATTCCATCATATTATTATAGTATGTCAATGCTCCTTCAATTATTGTATAGCATTTACGTTCAATTCCGTTAAGCAAGCATCATTTTACAAACAGTATTACATCATTTATGGAGAAAGTTTAAGGATTTTCACCGTAAATCAAGTGACCTTCCATTTGTAAAAATGGCGTGTTATATTCACAACGCAACCCTTGAAACATTTGTCTAGTCAAAGATGAATGAGATATCTTGTTTTACTTAAAATTGATTATTTTCAATTGTGTGTATTTAAATTGAAGAGAAATGGGGAGAAAATTTTATAGAAAACAGCGATATCTTCCTCATTGTTACACAGATAAGGGTCATTGATTCATAGATTAAGGGGTTCTCATTGGTACACAGATTGGGGGTTTCTCATTGGTACACAGATTGGAGTTTTCTCATTGGTACACAGATTGGGGGTTTCTCATTGGTACACAGATTTGGGGTTTCTCATTGGTACACAGATTGGGGGTTTCTCTTTGGTACACAGATTGGGGGTTTCTCTTTGGTACACAGATTGGGGGTTTCTCTTTGGTACACAGATCAGGGATCTCACTTTGGTACACAGATTGGGGGTTTCTCATTGAGTCACAGATTGGGGGTTTCTCATTGGTACACAGATTGGGGGTTTCTCATTGAGTCACAGATTGGGGGTTTCTCATTGGTACACAGATTAAGGGGTTCTCATTGGTACACAGATTGGGGGTTTCTCTCTGCTACACAGATTGGGGGTTTCTCTTTGGTAGAGTATTGTTGTGAATCGGATAAGCCACATTTACAAACGGAAAGCCACTTATTGCTACGTCTATAGTCTCTTCAAAGGGAGTGTTCACGAAAAATGAAAGGAGGTAAGGATTACGGTGAAAATAAGCACTTTGGATCGTTACTAATCGTACCTCTATCTGTTGCGTCTATAAGGAGAAAATTGTTAAAAACGACTTGAACCAAAGAACGTAGAGTCCATACAAATTGAGAAAGTTGCTATGTACGACGCACAACGCAAAATAATCAATTTAATTTCAAACAAATCATTCAGATATTAGAACCTAAAGTAATCGATTATTTTTCGACGCATTCGTATATGGTTAATATTTCATAGTATTTGTTAATTTTTTATATACAGTGCTCTGAAAATAACTTTTTTCCGCTAGGTGTCTCTGCCACTTTTAATCATTCAAACTATCGAGAGCTGAGACATCTGGCGGCCAACTATTTCGGCGTTTTAAGGCATTGTAAATAAAACGAATTTTTAATATTAACTATTTACGAATGCATAGAAAAATAATCGATGACTATAGGTTGTATAATATCTGAATGATTTGTTTAAAATCAATTTGATTTTTTACGATCCGGTTTGTATATTGCAATTTTCTGAATTAGTAAGGACACTACGTTCTTCAGTATAAGTCGTTTTTAACAGTTTTTTCCTTATAGACGCAAAAGATAGAAGTAGGATTAGTAGGGATCAAAAGCGATTATTTTTCGCTGTAAACCTATACCCCCTTTAATTTTTCGAGAACAGTTACTTTAAATTTCAAAAAATAAACGTGCAAACGTGATATTTCAAGTTTCATGCGTATCTATAATTAACATAAAAATATACTTTCATCAAATGTACATGACAAATTACAAGAGACAAAAGAGTTTGAATCTTGATTACGAATCTAATCTGATAATTAATTAAAACAAATTATCAATTGTTATCTCACTTTAATTCAGCTCAAGGTGAAATTCAAGGAGACCTTTAGACTTTTGGATACTTAATCCTATCGGAGCAATATTTAATCTTATTATACCCTACACTGCAAACAAGTTACATGTAAATCCAAGTTTTAGGACAAGTCAGGCGGATACGTTTTTAATCACTTTATAAATGTCGTACTTTTCTCTAATATTGAAATGTAGCCAATCATGGGGGCGCAATAAATCCCAGTACAGTACGAGTATTGAATCGGACCGGTACGAATTTAGTAGAGCTTCCATAATCCCTGATGTTTTCAGATGGCAGTGCCTTGAACTGTCACCATTTGATCCAATCAAAACTGTAAACTTATAAATATTTAATCATAGCAGACCCCTGAACCTTAAGATATTTAATCCTAGCTGAAACCTGAACTTTAAGATATTTAATCCTAGCTCTAACCCTTTAAATATCTTATCCAAGATAAACCTCGAACTTAATGTGATGCAATTTTTTAAGACAAATTAATGTAGAAGTTCTTTTTCTGTTGGAAAAGAATGCTAAGGCTTGCCATTTTCTTGCTCACAACTCCTTACATTTACTTTTATTATTTTTATGTCAGCGTTAGAACAGGAAGAACCTTTAAATACTCAGTTTTTTCTTTTCTTGTTGATCCTTCTGTGAAAACTGCTAGACAATCCATTATCTTTTTACATGCAAATATATAAATTACAATGGTGGGGAAGTATATAATACTGGGAAGATGAGTAGGAAAGGTTAAATCTATCTAACCTTACTGTATAGTACTGTAGAAACCTTGACACGCAATTTCTACCATAAAAACACTATTATTGTAATTGACCTAAAATCCACCAAATAAGGGATATTTAAAAATGGATTTACTTCCTAGTTTTGTTTATATTGTGAAGGCTATGAGGCGTGTATGGATAAACATGAAATAATTAAAGTTACCCATCCCACAAATATATACCAGGATACCACTCAATAACGGTTCATATAGCTCACCAGTAACATGGGATGGATTTGAAATTTTAAACATTGAGATAAACAGATTATCAAATACCACATTTATTCTCTTACACAATATAAATCTTCAAGTGCTCGTTGTGTTTCTAATTCCAAATATTGTTGTATTTTATAATGTTTATCTGCACAAATAGGTGTATTAACCCTGTTAAGGACTTTTAATCCTAACGTTTAGAACTAAACAATTCCTTTTAGTTTCACATTTGATCCTTTTTCAACCCCATCTTTGAACATTCAACAACTGAAAAAAAATATGGTCAACAATATGTTTTTTTTTTCTTACTTTTTCTGCTGAACTTTTTGTCACCTGCCTCCCTGGCCCTACTTTATTTAATCTTATCTTAAACAAACACGATAATATGGATTAAATCGTTTCATGTAGAGGTGAACATTAAACAAACTTTTTTACTCAAACCTTAGATAATTCGTTCTATAGCGCATGCATATTACAGACATTAAATACTTAAACATCAAATGTGAATCTCAATATAACATGCAAAATAGCATGTATTTAACTAGTAAACCTACTTGTTTTAGGATATACTAGAGCATGAAAACAAAATGATCTTAAGTCATGTATAAGTCACAAAAATCAAATCACTGTAGCAAAGTAGCTTTGATTTCCTCTCAGAAAAGTTTTATCAAAGCATCAACTAAGAGACCATTAAATAGTTACAATTGTCTATTATGGTGCTGAGTCTTGTTTTGCAATTTTATAGTCGATTAAATTGAAAACTGATTTAATGATATTATTAGTTAACGACCACCTAAAACTCTTTAAAAATCAATATTAGGGAACTTCAATGTAAGAGAAAAACAATAGATAGTCGTCACTAATAGCTAATCTCTCCCCCCCCCCAAGCTTCCAACTTCACTAATCACTAATAGCTAATCTCCCCCCCCCCAGCGTCCAACTTCACTAATCACTAATTCCAATATTTTGCTTAAATATGTATGAATTACAGAGAGTGCATTGAAGCATAGGTCTAATAGACGTTTCTATTGTAATTCATCCATTTAAAGACTTGGTCAAGCAGTTAATTCAATTGCCCTCTTTTATTGCCAATATTAAGGTTAAGTGCACTTTCTTCACTTCCCCTTGATCAAAAGAAAGAGGAGGGGAGGTGTATTTGAATTTTTTTTTCAGGAGAAATCTCAGATTGAAATGTGTTTACATATTTACGTGTTATTAATTAAATAACGATAATATAGCTTATCTTTTCTACAAGTGCAATGAATGTGTTTCTAAACTTTAAAAAAAATTATTTTGAAAGACTTGCATGTTAATGAAATATGAGAATGATATCTTTTTGTGTGGGAAATATTTAATGATAATTATAAAAAAATATTTTCATGTCTCAAATTTTATATCATAATTTTTTAATTCGTATTTTTAACTTTATTTTCATGTTAAAGATGATGTTTATTAAAATGAAATAAAATATTAAATAATTAACATAAAGCTTGATCAAATAAAATACTTTGTTTTTAGATGGGATCATCCTGGTTTAACTCTGGCGTTGGAATCACTGTGTAAATATGACAACATTAGATACGCTGCTTACAGATTATCCTCAAAACTACTCTCCTTGTCAGAGGTAAATATTAGATACGCTGCTTACAGATTATCCTCAAAACTACTCTCCTTATCAGAAGTAAATTTTTTTATCATCTGAAATAATGGTATTTGTATCTATATGTTATAACTTGCGAGCCCGGCGCTCCCCAGCCTCCAAGTTACTCATAGTTACTCCCGCCGTTTACCCGCACTTGGTCAATTTTACCGGGAAACTAAATTTTCGACCGACTTAGAATTTCAAAACCAAAACACACAAACAGACAAACAAGATTACAACTTAATACATAAAGATAATAGATATCACTTAAATTTAGCAATGTTCAAGACTTGATCGATTTTCAGTTGTCACAACGCTTTGGATCTTGAGTTTACTGGACTAATTCACAAATGCTCTTCTGTAGCCCTAGTCTTGTATATTTTAAAACTGTAAATCATTTGTTTTTAGCCTTAATTTTTAAATCATTAACGTTATATTACAGTATTAAAGGCGAAACAAAGGAATTGAGTCTTTAACACAAACTTTTAATTTATAATCACTATTTCTTTGGAACCCAATGTCGTAAATCTTTGATATTTCAAACTTATATTATTTGATCTAACAGAATTCATAGTTTGAAATATCTAAGGTCTACGACATTGGAAACCAAAGATAGGGTTTAGAAAAGCAGAGTTTGTGGCAAAGACTCAATTCCTTTAGTCAACGGTTAAAAACACAGAAAACGACATTTTATAAACATCAAAACGCGAAAAAAAATTAAGTTAAAAAATGTCAAGCAATTTAATGAGAAAACAACGAAATTTACCGTTTTTAGCTTTTTTTGTTAACGTTTTTAACCGTTAATTTTCTTTCGTTAACTATTTAAAAATTCATGGTTTTTGCCGTTCGTTAACGGACTCTTCCGTTAAATTTCGAAATCATCCGTTTCGTTAACGAAACTTTGCCCAGCCCTAGTTGTTGGGCACCCTGTCTATCCATTTTATTTATAAATATCTAATTGTTGGGCACCCCGTCTATACATTTTATTTATAAATATCTAATTGTTGGGGACCCTATCTATCCATTTTATTTATAAATTTCTAGTTGTTGCACACCCTGTCTATGCATTATATTAAAAATTTCTAGTTGTTGGGCACCCTGTCTATATATTATATTTATAAATATCTAATTGTTGGGAACCCTGTCTATATATTATATTTATAAATATCTAATTGTTGGGCACCCTGTCTATAAATTATATTTATAAATATCTAATTGTTGGGAACCCTGTCTATATATTATATTTATAAATATCTAGTTGTTGGGCACCCTGTCTATATATTATATTTATAAATATCTAGTTGTTGGGAACCCTGTCTATCTCCTTGAACCTACTGGTCAGCACAACATCCCATCATGGGATAGTTGCTCCGAGTATAATTCTAGACAGTCAGTTTATCAGGTAATTAATTAATGATTAATTTGCATAATTTTCCTGCACATTACTCTTACTTTCCTGATTTCTGAGCGAGAAAAAGTTGGATTCTTTTTTATTCGTTCATTTTTAAAAATGAGAAATGTTTTAATTACCATAATTGGAGAGTAGAAATCTAAATACAACGGATGTTTTGTGGTTAGTTTTGTATTCTTTATTTGCTATATATTTATGATCTTGTCTATCCAGATATATCCTACATGATCTATATATTCATGATCTTGTTCACTAGAGATATTCTTCATTATCTATATATTCATGATCTTGTCTATCCAGAGATATTCTTCATGATCTATATATTCATGATCTTGTTTATCTTGAGATATCCTTCATGATCTGTATATTCATGATCTTGTCTATCTAGAGATATCCTTCATGATCTGTATATTCATGATCTTTTTTATCTAGAGATATCCTTCATGATCTGTATATTCATGATCTTGTCTATCTAGAGATATCCTTCATGATCTGTATACAGCTGGAGGAGTTAGGAACTCCACTCTTCAACTCAACTCCACCATTTACTCTGAGGCAATGGCAAACCTTATTGAGCAGGTTGGTGCAAGAATATAGATTAACGTCTTTCTTAATAATTTTAATTAATAACAATTGACCATGTGCAAATCAAGAATTAAAGAAATTAATAAAGAATAAACAAATTTAACATTCCAAACTAAATGTTGGAATAAATATTTGATCAACATTTACATTTCTATTTCATGGGTCTTTAGAAACTAAAACGTATGGAACTTTTAATAGGATTTCAGGATGATGAAAAAATATATTACCAATTTTAGATTAAAGAAAAAATAACTGGAAATAATTTAATAAAATTTTAATTTAGTTTTGTTTTGATAAATCGATTAATTGTTTGTTTATTTTCTAGTTGTTAGATCCTGCACATCAGGGTGGGGTGACCAGCCTTGGCTTGAAAACTGTAATAGCAGTTTTCTCGCGCGCGCGCCTTAGAGAAAAACTGGTTTATCTCTTCAGAGAGCATGCACACAAGGTATAAGTTTATATTAAGTGCACTACGGAGCTTTAAATAAAAATAATTTAAAAAAGTTAATATTAAAATGTAGAAAATATAGGATTTCCTTGTTTGTTTTATGAATAAGTACCTAAGCTCTCGTTAAGAATTTCAAATTTTCTGTCAATTTAAATATCTTAGTAATGATCAAAATAAGCAGTCAGCCTTACATTAGAATAAACTCACTTGATTTTAGGTTCATAAATCTTAATTTTTGTTTTGGCTAACCAATTCTTAGTTCTGGCTAATTTATATATGGTTTAATTACCTTATCTTAGTTCTCTTAGTATAGCTAACTCTGATTTTGTTTTAGCTTACCAAAACTTAGATGCATAATTCAAAGCTAACTACATTGATTGTACGGTTAGCTTGGCTCATAGATACATGTTAATTTATCTTTATTTAGGGTATACTTGGACAGACCGAGTTGACCTACATGCTTTCAATACTCTCCAGAATCCCGGAGCTACTAGGAGAAGGTGTAATGTTCGGTAGTGGAGTAGTTGGCGGAGCTGTACACTCCGCCCTCCAGGTAGGTGGTGGCAGGGGCGTTACCCAGGAAGCCTGGTTATACTGGGCAGGTAGAGACCCTCCTGAACTGGTTTGGATGACGACATCCTATCGGCTTCTGTCTGGGAGTGGTGTGCGGCATGGTATCAGCTGTTCAGCCTGTTCAAGGGAGATCATTGGGCTCAGGTAAATCCTTGAAAAAAATGAATTATTTTTCGCACGAGATTGAGAACTGAATCTTTACCACAACCTCAAATTTTTTGCAACCTGTTGATGTCAACCTTTGATATTTCAACCTTAGACTATTGGATCTAACATAATTTACAGTAAATATCAAAAGTCTCTGCCATTGGGTTGCAATGATATAGGTATTAGATAATCAGAGTTTGTGGCAAGAATTCATTTCCTTAGTGTAAAATTATCTAAACTTCCTGCGCATATTTACAAAATATGAATTCAAATTTTATTATTGTTCAGATACCAGTGTTTACAGTGCCTGAATTATGATCTATGCCAGGGCTGCTTTTTTACCGGTGCATCAAGCAAAGGCCACAGACCTAAACATCCTGTACAGGTAGATCTGGTAGATACATAGTTAACATCCTGTACAGGTAGATCTGGTAGATACATAGTTAACATCCTGTACAGGTAGATCTGGTAGATACATAGTTAACATCCTGTACAGGTAGATATGGTTCATCTGGTAGATAGATAGTAAACATCCTGTACAGGTAGATCTGGTAGATACATAGTTAACATCCTGTACAGGTAGATATGGTTCATCTGGTAGATAGATAGTAAATATCCTGTACAGGTAGATCTGGTAGATACATAGTTAACATCCTGTACAAGTTGATCTGGTATATACATAGTTAACATTTGTATTTTTAATTTGTATTCAATCCCGTGTGGGTCTTTAATTCAATTATCTTTAAAAGATTACGGAGTTATCTATACATTTTTATTTAAAAAGAACCAAACTAAGTCAGCGTGAGGATATTCCATAGAATACTAAGTCTTGCATAAATCTAACCTAAGATTAGGTCTTCAAGCTGCATGCAATCATATTACCCATAAAATTCCGTTAAACGTTTCTGTTTTGAATATAGTCCTTAATGACATGCCAAATGATTTTAAAAAAATACAAGTGTAGTGAAATAGAGTGAAAAGTGCAGAATCAGATGTTCTGAGTCGTCTCTAATGCGCACGTCTCAAATTGTTCCAAAAAATTTCCATGCTTAAAATTATAAAAGTAAAAATCCACTCTCCAGTTTCTACTTCTATTAGTTAGTGACCGAGAAGGAGAATTTACATCTCGGTGAAAGAAAACCAATTCTTGGCAGAGAATGCATTTCCTCGAAAAATATATTAAAAGAAAATCTCCGCCTAATCTTCAATGCTTATATTTTGTTAAACTATTTAGGAGTATTGTTATCCGTCCTCGCGTGGAGATCAACTAAAAGCTGTACTCGCTACGCTTGTTAATAAAATCAAGCCAAAAGCTATTCTAAAACAAAGGTAAGTAAACTACTCAATATAATTATAAATGATAAGAAGGACTCTAGACTTATTTTCAAATTGTGTGTCCGATTCACTTTCAACCTTTGTCTGAGTACAAATGACTATTTTTGAGGTTTTCTATACATTATGTTATTGAAAAAAAAACTGCCAGAATTTAACCCTTTTCCAAATAGAAAAATCACATAATCAACCTCATTTTTGCTCAGTACAAGGTTTCAAGGGTACCGTTTTTATTCAAGTATTCCTCTCTAAATGCAGGGTGACTTACAATTACGCCTATACAGTCCCTTTACTTATGTCTGATATGTTTTAATTGTGATAACACAGATATCTGTTTAGGAAGAAGTTGACCCGCAAGCTGACCGTTGATAAATATGAAGGAATGAAGCTGGTTGAGCAGTATAGGAACAGTATTCAAGCAGCAGATAAACAGCTTTTCAAGATTCCGGAGCAGAGGGAGGGAACACTATCCCGTAAAGAACAGAGGGAGGGAACTCTATCCCGCCAAGAGCCGCTGAGAAAACCGCTTCGAAGACCCGGCTGTAAGAATGTTTCTCCCCGGGATGAACATGACTATGCTTCTCCTATGCCTCGTGGAGATATTCATAACAGTCACCATCTTCTCCGTCCCGGTTATCCTACCTTACCCCCCGGTCATCTCGGTCAGCCAGAATACCCAGGACATGCTGCTTACTCTAGTGAGGAGGATGGAGGTTATTCTCCAGTTTATGACAGGATATCTCCATCCTCTTCAGGATTCTGCTCAGGTAACAATTTTTTAATACACATTTTTCTAAATAATACAGTTCGACCCAAAAATCTGTGAAATATGAAGACGACATTGAGCAATCTTATTTGTATCTGATGGTATAAAGCAAGAAGTGAACTCTGTAGGTCTTTTAAAAAAATTCTGTGAACACTGCACAATTGATAAGTTTCATGTTTATTGAAAGATTTTAATATTTGGAATCTGGAATTGATAACTCCAGTACAACACTAACTGTCATTTATAGTTTAATATTTATAAAGCTTTAAAGAAAATCATATTTTCTATAATTATTTCATTTCCAGGATCAGACAGCCATTCCTCTGAAATAAGATCGAAAGAACAAAAAAACAACTCCCCGAAGCGCGAGAAGCCTCCTCGAAAAACCCGCGAAAAATCCTTCCGGAAAGCACAAGATGTCCGCACGACGGATGATATCTTGAAGAGTCGAGAGAGTGTAGTAGATCTAGAATGGGATGATGCAGGTATCCAGCTGAACGAGGATACTGATCAAGAACAGTTCTGGAGATATCAAGGGCAGGCTTTTGAGCACAGTATACTAAGGTTTGACACAAAATCTTAGTTTTAAAGAATTAATATTAAATATTTTTTAGATCTTTGAAATAATCCTTCCTTTTTTAGAAGAGATATTGACACGGGAGAAGTGGTTGTTTACAAACTACCAAACAAACCTGAATCGTCCAACAATACTCTGGACGAAAGAGACGAAATGCAAGGGACGCCTACCCTAAATAAGGATGAAATATTTAGTATTATCGGTCATTTAGAAAATGATGAAAAACGTTTGACCGCAAAGCTGCGACGTTCCCCTGACCTTGTCAAACCGATCACAGAGGCACAGGAGCAACTCAAGCGATTAATAAATCTTATGTTTGACATTTTTGGACCAAAACAGCTGCCGGAGGATACAGAGGTAGACAAACAGCTGAATCTAACCGGGATCAATGAAGAGAGCCTGAAGACGACATTTGATGATCAGCATCAGGTTGAAAGCACACGACTGGACGGAGAGAATAATTATACTCCGAAACAGTTCAAACAATCTGATTTTGTATTCTCTCCGATAGTGTTTGATACAGAACAGGATAATAATGGAGAACAGACGAATGATGAGACAGACGGAAACTTTGATCTGTCCTTCACTAGATATCAGCTGTCAGATCTGACAGATAGGTTGGGAGGAACGGGACTCTCATACTCTAAGGTAAACATTCAAATTTTTATATTTTTTAAAAATCAGTGTTCCACTTTCTGGGCGTCTAAAAGTGTTGCCTGTAAATTTTCATCTTGTAAATTTTTAGACATCGCTGCTAGAGATATCTGAGAAGCTCCGTGATGCTGCTCCCTCCGATATATCAGGAAGCTGCAAGGAAGCTGTAGACGAGCTGGAGCATTTAATGCACAGCTTAAACAATCTTTTTGAAATTTTTTCCCCCAAATCCTTACAAAATAATTCGTCGGACGAAACTGCGGACGAATCCGTTGATACCGGAGAATCAGGACGAGTGTTGAAAATTGTTGCTGAAATTAACAAATTACTCGGAAATACCAAAGAAACTAAAATTTGATTTGTAAATATATAAACTGTTATAAATCTACACAATTACATACATGCATAAATTATATAACTTAAAGTTTAACTGTAAATATAAATTAAATAAATTATAATCTACTCATTTGAATTTTTAAAATCTAAATTAACATATTTGATTCGTGTTTAATCTATCGATCTAGACATTTTCGTCGACTTGATCGGCCTGTTTGTAGAATAAAAGTTCCTTTGGGACTCTAACAACTCCAGAATTGGTTTGTGGCTGCAGGTCACGTGGATTTAACGGTTCTGTCAATATTCCAGAAAACTGCGACTTTCGATTACAATTTGACCCATTAAACATAATTTTTTAGCCTTTTGTCTTGGATACTTTTTTGTCGGCACATGCATTTTGAATGAAAAAGTATAAAATAAACAAATCTGTTAGGTAAAAGATTGTTAAATTATAAACCAAAACACGTTTGATCTCAAATAGAAGAAACCAAATGCTGTTCACTCTGGTTAATCCACTCCGATTAGTTTAATTTTTAATCCCTATATTTCTCACATATTGAGTGAATCTTACAAATATCGACTGAAGTATTTCCAATAACAAGATTCTATTATATTAGATTAAAGTGATAGGGTTTTCACTCAAAACCAGGAAAATTGGCAAAGCCTGCTCGCAGGTGAAGCTGAAGCATTTGATATATATATCTAGTTTTTATTCATGTTTTTGAAGATTATAATGAATGAAGAATAAATTATGGCGAATAAAAGTAATAGTATAAATTTGAGATTACTAGGCTTTTAGGGCGCTTCACGCCCATCTTCTATTTAAATTGTGAACATGTTCTTTTTGTTTAAATTTAAAAACAAAGGAGAAAAATATTTTGCGGATTTTTAAAAAAACATTCGCGGATTTTCAAGAATTTAATTATTCTTACAAAATTAAAAACCTTTTAAACACATTTTTAAAATTTTTTTTATCATTCATTCATGTGGTCACGTGATGTCCCACAAAAAATTTGGGCCCGATCGGTTCAGCCGTTTTGAAGTTTATTGGATACAAACAAGCAAACAGACAGACAGGCAGACAAGCCAAATGTATATATAGATGAATTAAAGGTTATTAAAGATTAATTCATCCATTCATCAAGGAACTGAGATTTTCTAATCCCTAGCGCTTTGCAACCGTCATCGGGTTTCAAAGATATAGGAATTAGAAAACCAGAGTTTGTGGTAAAACCTCAGATCCTTTTAGGCAACGCATTAGGTAAACTCTGTACCGTAGTTTAATGTATTCCAATTAGACAAAAATGATTTCTAAAATTGATTAATTAACATAATTTTGTTTACTTGTGTACAGTTTCGTAAAAGTTTTTGTTATCGTCTTAATATTCCATATTTTATGCCTTTTAAAACTACATTAGTGTATCTTGCTGTGAGTTGAGAATCTAAATTAAAGAAATTTTTTTTACAATATTTATTTTGCTGGAACCAGAGAAGAATTCTATTAATAATAAAGTAATATTGAATGTATGATTTACAATGAAAGTAATGTACACAAAATCCATGATAAAATATAGTTGCCAATTTAGAGCACATAATTGCTTTGTATAAAATGTTCAATTAGTTTAAAAATTGAAGTGAACTATGAAGAAAATAGACAATAGAACAATAGAACAAATTTCAAGTGAAACCTGGAAAGGAACTGAACAGTGAACACTTGTCTCAAACTCTAATTTTATCATTTGCAGAGCTTTCATAAATAGTCAATATTTGAAATATGAGAGGTTTATACCATATATATTATATAAGATATAAAGATTACAAAATTAGTTTTTGAGGCAAGTGTAACCAATATTTACATTATTTGATGAATTGGATTGTATTTGATATATCTATGGGTTCAGACATTGTGGGAACATGTCTCCGGGTACAGTTATAGTAGCGTGGTTGTATCTAGCGTACTTTATCTTGTTTATACTTCTGCTCCACTCCTCCCTAAATATATAATTGGTAAAAGGAATGTTCATCTTGTGGTGTACGAGGTGTACGGTCCCGTTTAGCCTTATACAGCCTTATGTATTGTATATTGTACAAATTGCTCTGGTGTAGCCCTAATGTCGGCCCGGTATAAATTGTTTGTAATTGTTAGAAGGCTTTTTTCGAATTACAAGTATTAAATATCGAAAAGCTGTTTGATAGCTTTACCTTACTTAGTACTTATTATGTGCATCCATACAAATAAGGAAACAAACTTTAAATCGAGAGTCGCTAATATTGTATTTCTTTAATCGACGACGACTGTAAATATAATGTAACAGAAGTGATGCCATGAAAAAAATCGATATGAATGTTTGAGTTCGGCACGGGAAGCCGTAGTACATTAGAATTTCCAGCCGGGTCAACCTTTCCGGTCCCAGTTTGTACTGTATCGCCCGAACAAATTAGGTAAATAAGGCAGACACTGTCACTCAATAGTACTAGCCGGTACCACAAGGTTGAATTTACTTTTACCAAAGGGTCAGAGGTGCTTGTCGGATTATGTTTATCGGTGTTTGCAATTAGAAATAAAATAATAAAATAAATGACCTCCGGGGTAGGGGGGGGGGGGCTTTTGGAATTATCTTTTATATTTCGTAAAGGAAATGAGTCTTTGCCACAAAATCAATTTTTTAATCCCTATATCTTTTCAACATTACTTTCATTATTTGAAATATCAAAAATTGGGTTGCAAACATAATGGGATTAACAAAGACGCATGAATCCCTTTATTTATAGATGAATAAAAAGTAAAAAAAAGCTATTTTTACAGAAAGAATAGAATCTGTCAGACCCTTAGTGACATCTCTTAAAGGTATACGATTAGCTTAATTGTGTCGAAATTACGGCTAGCATGGTGACATTTTAAAGGCATGTTAAGAATCATTAAAGTTTAAAAAAATATTAGATTTAATATTTGTAAGGTTATTTACTATGTAAATACTGTTTTGATTAGTTAGAGTGCTTCTGTCTAGCTTGTCAAAACAAACAATTTTTTGAAAACTTAAAAACTTTGCTTTATGAATAAAATAATATTTTCCCATTTTTAATGCACTTTCCCAGGTTATAGTTTCAGAATTTACTTCAAAACATCTTCACAAAGTCTTACTTTAACTTATTCAGAGGAATTTAAATTGTCAAGAGTGTACAAGTACATGATTTCAAAGCAAAAAATATATTTTTGTTAAAAATTTGCTAAATTAAAATACAGATATTTACATAATGTGTTAAAACCACCGTTTTATTTTAGAGTTATCAATAAAACTAAGCTCAGTTATGTTTCACAAATTTAGCTCTCATTAAGCAATGGTGGTACCTATCGAACTATTCAAAAATCCAAATAATCCCTTTAATAAAAGAAATTAAAATTTTTTTGTTGACTTTTTGCATTTTTCAGTTTTTGAACGTTTTAGTTACAAGGAGGTCTTATTCGTAAACTTACTTGTCCTCGTCCCACTGTTCAATAATATCAACAGCTCCGGGCCAACTGTATCCTCCGACAATTGAGAGTTTGCCTCCGATAAAACCTATTCCTGGCATCATTCCTCTACCTCTGTTCAGCTTA
Source organism: Eurytemora carolleeae (assembly GCF_000591075.1). Taxonomy (NCBI): domain Eukaryota; kingdom Metazoa; phylum Arthropoda; class Copepoda; order Calanoida; family Temoridae; genus Eurytemora; species Eurytemora carolleeae. The sequence goes on from NW_019396153.1 coordinate 183,369, forward strand.
CCTAAACATAGCATACTTGGACTCTTTGAATATATCATGATAAAGTTCTTTTTGGGGCCCCGTCCCACCATAGTCTCAGTATATTTCCATTTACTGATAGCATACTTGGACTCTTCCAATATATCACGATAAAGTTCTTTTTGGAGCCCTGTCCCACCATAGTCTCAATATATTTCCATTTACTGATAGCGCCGATTGAAGGATTTAAAACTCTGATTCTATTGATCCAGAATAGTCCACAAACACATGACTGAACCCTGATTGGATCAGGCGCTACTAATGGACTCGGCATACAGAGGAGTGGTCCTGACCCTTTCTTTGAATGAAATAATCTTTTATGTTTATTTATGGTGTTATGACATATTTCAACGATAAATGTTTACAAATAGCATGCCTAAAAATCTTAATCTTCTTATCTTTATATCTTTGAAACCTGACTGTGTAATCCTTTAATCTATCTATGAATTTGGCTTGTCTGTCCGTCTGTTTGTTTGTATCCAATAAACGTCAAAACGGCTGAACCGATCGGGCCCAATTTTTTTGTGGGACATCACGTGACCAACGGGAAGATTTATGAATGCTAAAAAAAATGTGTTTTAAAGGTTTTTAGTTTTGTAAAAAAAATTTAATTCTTGAAAATCCGCGATTTATTAAAATCAGCAAAAATTTTTTCTTCTTTGTCTTAAAATGTTAACGAAAAGAACATGTTCACAATTTAAATAGAAGATGGGCGCGAAGCGCCCTAAAAGCCTAGTATTTCAAACTTTGACTACTTGATCTAACAGAATTAAAAGATCGAAATATTAAAGATCCCTTCACTGAATGTTCCCTATATCTTTGCAACCTGTTGGAGTAAACCTTTTGATATTGTAAACTTAAAATATTTGATCTAACTGAAATCATAGTTTAAAATATCTTTCCACTTGGAAAAATGCATTTTTAACAACTTGAAATACCGTCGTTTTACAGCTGTCATGTTTAGTAAAATAAAGTCTGACCTAGAACCTTCCATGCTGACTTGATATCCCAGTCTAGGAACTCCACCACATCGTCTCCTGTAGCTCCACCAACTACTAGAATACCACGAGATCCACTGATAGCAGCCACACTGCAACCATGCTCAACCTAGTCAATCAACATTTAATTAACATAGTTCCATTTGTTAAGGGACTATAATCGACCTTATTCACAGTGATAAAACGTTTAAAAAGTCTCTTAAAAGATACAAAATGGTTCCCTATAGAACTTTTTTTAGACATTTAAAAGTCACAACAAATTACTATTCAATAAAAATGAGGTTCCAATCTATATCTGTACTCTAGATAATAAAGCTCTTCGCTCATATATATTTATTTATATATATGTTAAGTTGTTAACTATAGCCGAGCAAACGTCTGGACCAAGTTGGCTGAACATTTTTTCGGAAACCCATGAATACCCTGGGGTTAACATAGGCTAGAAGCTCAATATGTTTTTTCAAAATTTATTTTTTTCTTCTCGGATCGACAACACCGCGGGCACTTCAACTAATGGACTAATAAAAGTAAACCATGCAAGTTTTTAGCCAAATAGAAAATATAAACCCTTCCCTCTCTCAGCCTCAACCTTTCTAAATTTGTTATTGTGAAATTGTTTTACAAGTTAAATTCATTTTTAAAGGAAGAAATATTTCTCTTTTGCGTTTATCATTAAAAATTGAGTCAAAAAAGAATTGCACAGTATTTTAGAGTTTACAAAGTGCAGGAAAAGAAAGAAATTTATCAATATGCAGATATTTCCTAATATGCAGATATTTCCTAATATGCAGATATTTCCTAATATGCAGATATTTCCTAATATGCAGATATTTCCTAATATGCAGATATTTCCTAATATGCAGATATTTCCTAATATGCAGATATTTCCTAATATGCAGATATTTCCTAATATGCAGATATTTCCTAATATGCAGATATTTCCTAATATGCAGATATTTCCTAATATGCAGATATTTCCTGATATGTAGATATTTCCTAATATGCAGATATTTCCTGATATGTAGATATTTCCTAATTCAGAAAACTTTTATATCCAAAAATAAACCTTTATCCATAAAAGTTTTGGGAAGCCAAACAAAAACTTTTAATAAAATTTACTTCTTCTCAGTATTAACTATTCTAACATTCTCAGTTCTCAGATACCCATATACAGGGATAAATATATAAGCCAGAAAACAAAACAGATTTTTTTTTAAATCCTTGCATTTTCCAGTGGAATTTTGTTTGCCAAATGTTGTCCCAAAGAAAACCCTTAAAGTCGGCATTTTATGTCTATCAGAGAAAGAACAAATATATTCAAAAGGACTTGAGTTTTTGCCACAAACTTAAACCAACTAACTAATACCTTTAATTTTTCAAACTATAAATTCTGATAGGGATAGTTCTGATGGATCAAATCATCTAAGATTCAAATATAACAGATTTACAACATTAGACTACCAATATATAGGGAATAGAAAATTTTGAACTCGTCATTTACTACCTCAGATCATGTAAAGTATACAAGGTTTTAACAACGAATCAAAATACATGCAATAAAATTATTTTTATGTTCTTTGATACTTGGTTTTTTAATCAAATAATTAATATAAATAAATTACCTTAGCCCTTGTCAAGGATGGTAAACTATACCAGTTTTCTCCGTCAAAGCTCTCAGCTGTTCTGGTTCCAATCTCTGCTAGCCAAACCGGTTTTACCTTGCCCAGTCCCAGCATTGTCCCTCCTGTCAGTACTACTTGATCATCGATTGTAACCGCACAAGACTGAACAATTAAATTTACATACATGTATGTGTTACAATGTGTAAAAAATTTATTTTCTATTTTTAAAAGAGAAAATTTCTGTCAAAATCCTTTATTTATGTCTTTATTCGTCTGCTTACATCTACAATTGACGTTTATACAGAACCCGCATTCAAAATGATTCATTTTAGGTTATGTTAACCAGTTTTACTGTTGAACATTAGGCATTGAACTTTAGGGTTGCAGCAGAGTTTTTGTTGACCAAAATAACACATGGATCAATCAAGTTTTTCAAATAATTGTTCATTGTAAAATCCTTTAAAAAAATAGTCCTTTATTAACATAGGATAGACTCTTACCTTATGCCGGGGACTGCTAAGTGACTTCTCAACACTCCAGACCTGTGTTCTAGGGTTGTATGCTTGAACTTTATCAGTGATCGTATGATCATAACTGTCATCACCTGTAGAACCTCCAAACACCCAAAACTTTCCCCTGAAAACAGAATGGATCAGAACCTTTCATTGGTTATTGAAATTCTTTAATTTCTGAAAGTGATTTTGAATTTAAACAAAGTTAATTCTCTGTGCTAGCAAAATGATGGACTTGTACAAATTCATCTTAAAATTTCACCATCTTTTCTATTATTCTGTTCTTCTTTAGCAGTAAAAAGTAAAATAACTAGCTAAATGCAAGTTAGCACTGCACCGCATGAGCCATAAAAATTGAACTTTAAATCAGATCTTTGGTGTCAATTTTGTCCAACACAACAGTGTGTGACAGGAAAACCTTTTTTTTTAATTCATAATGATATAATTTTGTTATTTGGTGCTTCCTCCTGCTTTTACCTGAAAAAAGTAGTTGCTGCTCCATGAACTGGATATATTTGGGGAATCTCTTCCCACGTTGAGTACCCTTTAACAAGCTGCCAGCAGTTGTTGTTTGGTCGCCAAAACCTTTGACCCCCACCACAAACTGAAAAAGAAGTGATAGTTCAGAATGCATTTTGCAAATTGCAAAACCGATTTAGTCATGAAAGTTTGTAGATGTCTATACTTATTCGGATAAAACCTTAAAGTTATTTTCATCACAATGAAATCAAAAATCCTAAAACTGTGTATTTTTAGGATTACAGTTCAAGTTATAAAATAATTGAAGCTGACTCCTAATACAAACCAATAAGGGCCCCTGATGGATCGTAGGCAGCACAGAGCTTTCCTCTGGCTTCAGGTAGATCTGGAACTCCAGAGAGTCGACATAAGCCTTGAAATATAAGTCCATATTGATGTGAAACTTTTAAAGGTTTGAGTCCAAACTTATGTTTTTTTGAGGGTAAAAAAAGAAAAAAAGAAGCAAATTCCAAGTCATCCATTCTTTAAATATATGGTAAGATCTAACTAGAAAATATCATCTAAAGATTAATATTGATAACCTGAAGCTCCAATGATCTCAATTGATGTTGAATGTTCATTCTCTCTGTTTTCTCTTGTAGTTTCTCCACCAATAACAACCACAAGGGTTGTGTTATCATTTTCCAACGGACAAACCTCCTGATTAAAAAATCAGTTTTGTCAGTCATCTTTGTAAACTACTCTTGACATCCATCTGACCTTGTTTATTCTATTTTTATCGCCAAAACTTATTTAAGCATTGCATTTAATTTTCTTTGTACATCTTTGTAGAAACCAACTATTGAATTTACAATGGTCTTTGGAAAGTGTAGATCACACAGGTTCAGTAAAAAATATGGAATTGGTAGAAGTACAGCACCTAGGTACATTGATATCTGTCAACCTACAGCCAAAACAGTCTAAACTTGAAAATAGCAATGATAAAATTTGACTCACTTGCTCTGCGCAAACCTCAACAGCTGATGCATCTCCATCACATGTTCCCATTCCGGGTAACTTTTCTCTAGATAAAATTTACTTTTATCAACCACCATATGGTTTATCTATTTCTAAACTAGAATTCATCACATGGTTTACCTACTCCTAGACTTGAGTCCACCACTTGGTTTACTTACTCCTAGACTTGAGTCCACCACATGATTTATCTACTCCTAGACTTAAGTCCACCACATGGTTTACCTACTCCTAGACTTGAGTCCACCACATGGTTTACTTACTCCTAGACTTGAGTCCACCACATGATTTACCTACCCCTAGACTTAAGTCAACCACATGGTTTACTTACTCCTAGACTTTATTCCACTACATGGTTTACCTACTCCTAGACTTTAGTCCACCGCATGGTTTACCTACTCCTAGACTTGAGTCCACCACATGGTTTACTTACTCCTAGACTTGAGTCCTCCACCGCATGGTTTACCTACTCCTAGACTTGAGTCCACCACATGGTTTACCTACTCCTAGACTTGAGTCCACCACATGGTTTACCTACTCCTAGACTTGAGTCCACCACATGATTACCTACTCCTAGACTTGAGTCCTCCACCGAATGTTTTAACTACTCCTAGACTTGAGTCCTCCACCGAATGTTTTAACTACTCGTAGACTTGAGTCCTCCGCTGTTTTACCTACTCCTAGACTTGAGTCCACCACCGCATGTTTTAGAGCAGGAACTCCAAGGCGACCATTCAGCCCACTGACACCCAACAATAACTTCACCTAAACAAGTGCAGGTTTCAGAGATAAATCCTTCAAGGATTTAATAATCACAACTTTTTATAAACACATCAGGGTAAATGATGAAATAATAATTCTATAGCAAGGGGGGAAAATATTCCTAATGCCTCCGGCATTCATTTGTATAGGTTATAAATAAGTTTTTGAAAATACAATGCTAGGAACCAACTGGCCTCTTTTTTAAAAATCTAAACATTACAAATTTAAATATTGTAGAATGAATTTTATATTTGTTTTTCCTTTTAATTAAGCAATTTTGCAAAGAATTTTTAATTTTTCATTGTTGTAACTTGAATAAATATTTGCAACATTTTATAATTAAAGTCTACAGGAAAAAAACAAGAATTCTGGTGTTTTCTGGATCTAACTACAGCTTTTGTGTAATTGACTTTTGACTCAAATTAATTGAGTATGGTAAATATATCAGTATAGTTAGATATATTTATATAATAAAACAAGACATTCGTAAATATGTCACCAATAGCCGGTCAAACAGCAGAACCGAATGTACTAAATTTTTTTGTGGACACTCATGGGTGGCCGGAGGGTGTTTTAGGCTAAAAAAATCCGAAATTTATTTTTCAACATTTATTTTTAAAAATTTTTTTCCCACAGGCAACGCCAGCCCTTCAGTTAGTATATTATATATTTACAAATTTTCTGAAAAGCTGTTTGTTAAAAAGAAGAGAATGCATTCTCCTAATCTTTAGAATATTGGCATGAGAAGTAGTTATGTCCACATTATTGGCTGGAATTTAGGGAAAATTATATTCTGTAGACTCATTAAAGATTCAGGGGGAATGGGTTGTCTGGAAAATTCTAAATGAATAAAAAACTGGATAACAATTTTTTATGTCATTTCAAGTGACATTTCTTTAATACCAAATTCCTGTTCTTATGCTTTATCCCTTCATATTGGTGACAACGAGTCGTTTAAACAGAGGAAATATCAGAAAAGTTATCATTAAAACACAGACAAAGCACATTTTGGAAATCCCAGGTTGTGTTGAACCTAAATAATTAAAAGTATAAAAACATTAATGAATGTGTCATAAGAAAATTTAAAGCAGAAAAGAGATCAAGCATTCAATTTTAATTTAGTTTGAATAGGTTCTTTATAGTAATTATTCAATAGCAAACTTTCCTAATTTTTGTATTTGAATAAATCTTTAAAATTATTAACGTCAGATATCAAATCGATGTAAGGAAAAAGCCCCCCCCCCCCGGCCCCCATCCTGTATAAAACTTTCTAACATTAAAAATGAACAGAATTTGATATTTATTATTTAACTTTTAATCTACTCAATTTCACTCAAGTTAAACTAAAACTTTCAAAGGGAAGCTAAATTTTTAATTTCATTTTAGTTCTGCATCGTCAAGTATTCAATGTTTATATATATTTTTTTACAATGGTGCAAATATTACAAAGACAGGCGTAGAGATAAATACCTTTATGCCCCTGTTCCTACCTTCGCATGTAGTTTTGAGATATTCAATACCATTTCGTAAATTATTCATCACAAACTTTTGTGACTCTAGAAAAGGTAACTTAAATTTTTTTCTTGTATATTTTGGAATTTATATCTCTACGCGACATTTCTAAAAGAAGACGACAATCATTAAATTTCTTTTAGATTATAACTTTATCAAGATTTATTTTATTCTATGATTTAAAAAATTTGTCCTTCCTATCATTTTTGTTTGATCCTCCACAGTTTGTTTGAAGTCTTTGTTTTCCTTGCTGATAGCTCGACACCTAAAGTAAACAACATATTTGGAAAAATTTGCAAACATAATTCAAGTAACATGTAATGCCTACTCGATCAGATACATCTGAGGTTTTACAGATTTAAAAAGTAGACTATGCAATGCATGCATATAGAACTAGCGCAAGATTATTAGAAAAGTAGACTATGCAATGCATGCATATAGAACTAGTGCAAGATTATTAGAAAAGTAGACTATGAATGCATGCATATAGAACTAGTACAAGATTATTAGAAAAGAAATTTTGAGCAATTCAGTTAACAATTATTGTTTATCTTATGATATTGCAAATGTGTTAAAATCAATACCAAAGCATAAATATTATTAATGTGGTTGTCGATGTGCGCATTTGTCAACCATTAACATTAATACCCCCCCCCCCCCCCCATGTAATGTCGTCTTCAACCTAAAAGCTCCTCTTGGAGACGAAACCAAACCAAACAATTTCAGCCCGCTTCTCTTTGTTCTCCGACAACGGAGTATAAACGCTTTTATTAATTGTGAACCACTTCAAGTTAAGCAAGAATATTTTCATATAAAGAATTAGTGACTTTCCTTAACATTTAATTGTCACTCTTTTCAGAAGTTTTAATGTATAAAAAGCGTCTTAGGACTCTCCGACAGTTAACCCACAAATAAGCAAATAGATCGTAAGAATCTTTTCATTATAAATTCGTAAACCATTGTAATAATTATTTATCATTATTCATTTCATTTTTTTTTAGGAAATAAAGAGTTTTCTGCATTATCGATTTTGATTTGAGGGTTACTCCTTGTCTATCTGTTCATCGTCAGAATCTTGTTCCTATCCGACAACAGCATTATTTAATAAAATATGTAAAGTAGATTTTGATCAATCTGATTTAGCTATATAAAAGTCCGTTTAGGCCACCATATTTACCGATGGAATTGAACAACTGCAGTATGATATCTTATATAGATACTTGATCCGAAAGTGTATTAATAAAAACATTAATATGATGGATTACCACGTACTTGATAGCTATTTCAGATTGCCCCAATCCATTGCACATTTATATTAAGTCTAGCATACATTGCCACCCTGAAATGCCCGTTCTGTTTGCATAATTTTATGACGATTTGAATAAAATGCATCATCAGTTTTCAAACATAAAGTACAGAAATGTATATAATAAATACTAGATTTTAGAAAGAAAGCAAAAGTATATAATCTAATAGATAAATTCTATGGATTTGATAGTTCATTTAAAATATGCAACATTAAATTTTAATTCTTTAAAACGTTGTAATGTAAAACTTTAGATAAAATCATTATAAATATTTGTATAATTATGAGATTTACATAAATGTATTCAAAAATTGTACTTTGAACACAATATTTTTTTACTGAAAGGGAGTGTTCGCGAAAAATGAAAGGGGGTATAGGCTTAATGCGATAAAAAAGCGCTTTTGATCGCTAATATAATTAATTTGTTTATATTTTATTTTTCAGAAAACGTTTTTAACGGGATTTCGAAAAATGTGAATGGTGAACGGCATTCTTAGATAGTTGCGGAAGCGACAAGAGAAATAGAATTATAAAATTATAAAATTATAAAATTATAAAATATAAACTAAATAGAATTGTGGCGAAAGATAACCNACTCGGGCTTAGAATAACGATAATAATAATAATGATGATAATGATAATAATAACCTTGAAAGCTGCTAACTCCTCTGGTACGGATTTATTGTAGTGAGAATCAATGAAAACAATCGGAATCTTAAAATTTAAATCAAACTTTTCTTCAAATATTTTAGTCAATTCCTCTCCGTACTTTTTCTGGCTAACTCTTCTATCCAACCGATCCTAAACATTTCACAAATAAAAAATCCGCAAAATGAAAAGAAATTTTTAAACTTCCTTCTCAGATTAAATCAAAGTCACATATGTTTTCTTTTAACACAATAAACAATGACGCTAAACATTTTTTCTCAAAGGAGTTGAGTCTTTGCCACAAACTCAAATTTTCGAATCCCAATATCGATGCAACCTAGTGGTGTAAAACATCGGTATTTCAAGCTAAGATTATTTAATCTAACAGAATTCATAGTTTGAAAAAAATAATGTGATTAGAAAATCAGAGTTTGTGGCAAAGAGTCAATTCCTTTAATATAAATAAATAACGCAACAACTTTACATAGATTATATTTCCTTGTTTTTCAAACTTAGTTTGTCATATGTTTCAACACGTACTCAATGTAACATGTGTAAAATTGTTCAACAATGAGGTTTTAAGTTTAGATTTTGAAATTACTTTCTGCCAAATCCCTCAAAAGCTTATTCATTTTCTACATTAAGATCTTTTATCAAAATTCTTCTCCTATTCCTGACAAGCCAATACCCCAAAATGGTTATTTTTATGATTTTTTTACATAAACATTTGATAGAAAGTTTTGCAAAAATTATCTATGACGTTATGAGAGGAAACATTTTGTTCTAGTACCCTGAGTTTTGAACACGAGCAATCATTTTCTTTATTTCAAAGGAGATTCTGTTAAAAACCAATTATCATTAAACCATTAAACATTAAACCTGAACATGAAGAGGTTTGAAACTCCAGAAGTTGACGAGGATGACAACATTAGTCCAGAAGTTTCCAAACATCTTAGTGATGACCCTGAGTGTCCTGGCAAAGGGTGAAGTAAACCTGTCCTTGTACTTGTAGACGATCACGAAGCTGTCGACCTCCTTCACCTCGTCCCCCAGCACATTCATCAGCTCCTCCACAAACTCAGTGTCACGTTGATCCTTAGTTTAAAAATACATTATAGTCTTAAGATGGTTTTAAAGGTCCTGTAAGCGTAATTTCAAGTGAACCTTTATATCAAGCTTTGATATTTCAAACTTTTATTATTTGAGCTAACAGAATTCATTGCTGGTTCTAGGACATTGGGTTGCAAAGATGTAGGAATAAGAAAATCAGAGTTTGTTGCTAAGACTCAATTCCTTTGGAGGATTTTTCTTTAAAACTCTTAAATTACATCGGGTAGACATTATATAGTATTAGTTTTTACACCCATTTAAAATTCAAGAACAGCCCCTTGAAAATATATTTCAAATGATGCAGTTCTCCATGAACCTAGAACATGTGGTTCCTATTGAACTAGTTTATAGAAGAACTTTATCCTGAATATACTTTATGTTTATAATATTATGTGGTTCCTATATGTTATGAACTAGTTTATAGAAGAACTGTATCCTGAATATACTTTATGTTTATAACATTATGTATCTATTCAAAAATATTACATTTTACAAATAAACGAGTGAGAAAATCCTAAAAACAGAAAACAGTGACACTAAAGTCAGGATAATAAAATAAATTTATTTACTATTGAGATTTATCTCATATTTTATCTTCATTATCATACAGGGTGTCCCATCAGGAGAATCTATTTAGATAGTATTTACGGATTTGTTTGTTATATACTTTTTATTTAAAACGTATATGTCGACAAAAAGTAGTTCAGAAAAAAAGGTTAAAGAATCATGTTTAATAGGACAAATTGTGATCAGAAGTTACAGCTTTCTTGAATATTGACATAACCGTAAAATCCACGTGAATTCATTACTCGCCATGTACTTGAGCAATATTCCTTGCATCTCATCATGGATTTTCAAATTGACCGAGATTTTTCAGAATATTATCCTGGTTATATATATATTATAATAATAATTTATCTGATTAAATTTTGTTTAAACCATTTCTGGTAAGGTTTAGAAGATGAAAAGTACTGCTAAGTGCTAAGGATGAAAACATGTAAAACTAAAAAGACAACTTTTGTAAGCGCTGCGCAAAATTTCGATTTTTTTCATTGAATCTTGCTCATGACGTCACCTTAAATCCTGGTGTGTCCACTACTGTTATGTTAGGGCTAAAGGGGTCCCCAAGGAATTGACCGACACTGAAGGAGGTCATCTTCGTCTTTGACCTGCACAGTACCAACACAATTTAATAATATTTTGTGTAAAGGGACTTATCACTTTTTCTCAAGTCAGTAACAAAAAAAATACTAATAGAAAATATTCTTTTTTCCTAAAACTGAATTTGATTAAAAATCTTATTACAAAAATTCTGTTCGTAAAAAAACAAATTTACCTTATTAAAAGCAGATTAAATAAGAAATTTGAGTTAAAACAGGATATGTCAACGTTAATAATAAAGTTAGAATAATAAACAAAGATATCATTGTTACCTTTACAGCAATCGTAAATAAGTATGCTTTCAAGCAATAATTTATCATCATTTAGACAGAATTACTTCGGTCAAACTGTATTCAGGGCTACATAAAAGTTTAAGTAATAAAGTAAGTTATAACCAAAGACCAAGGTATTGCGACACTTCAAAGATGGCCCCGGAAAATTGATGCGCAAATTTCAAAGCTGTTTGGAATTATGTGTTACATTTAGGATTTTCAGGATCTCTATGTAAATCTCTAATTGCTTCTTAGTAAGTATTTCTTGCCCGCATTATATGAAAGGGCTAGAAATACAGGGGGTCCTCCACAGACTGCGCCACCCTGTGAAAAAAGATGTTGGTGTTCCTGAGTCCATGACCGACAGCAAATGGCATTTTCTGCCTGTGCTGTTTCTTTAGACCAGCTTCCATCAGATTATCATAACCTAGAGACAAAAAACTTTCATGTTTATTGTATAGAATTTTAAACAGAACTTGCTGCAAACTATCATTTATTTCAAACATTGAACTTTGTTGGATCAAATAATCTCAGTTTTAAATATCTTAAATGAACTGTCAGGTTGCAAAGATAAAGGGTTGAGCAAAGGAATTGAGTCTTTGCCAAAAACTCTGCTTTTCTACACCGTATATCTTTTGATTCCAATGTCGTAGTACTTAGATTTCAAACTATGAATTCTGTTAGATCAAATGATATAAGTTTGAAATATCAAAGATGTACGCCATTTGGTTCCAAAGCTATAGGGATTATGAATTCAGAGTTTGTGGCAAAGACTCAAATCCTTTAAGATTGTGACAATACTCAGTTCCTTTACTCTTTATACAGTGCAGATTGAGAATCGGCTCTTTAAGAATATAAGTTCAAGTGATCCTCTATATAGTGTATACAGAGCTGAAAACTTTAGAATTATGGATATCAAGATTAATGCTTAAACTCTTGGTTTTACTAAACCCGAGATTATTTTAATACGCATTCGATATCCAAGAAAGAAGTATAAAATTCAACCAATCCGCGTATCATGTTAAGATGTACTCTTTAACTTTTGAAAACTCGGTTTTTCAGGTGTTAATTGTGTCATATCAATTGACCTAAACATCAATTAAATAAATGTAAGTTTTGGATTAACGTTTAAAATGATTAGTCCTAAAATGTGATAAAAGATATTTTTAATAAGTTCATATTAACATGATTAAATTTATATTTTCTTAAATGCTCTAAAAGCCGGCTTGTGAACAGCTGACTTTAATTCAATCGGATATTAGTTCAATCGATATACCATTGTATCTGTAATTGTTATCAAACGTAACTTTTATATAGTCTAGGGATATCCAAAAAGAAGGATTAAGATTAAAATCAAAAGTGTGTACATTGGATACTCAGATTCGATCAGGATTAAGGATATCTCATTCTAAAGTTTTCAGCTCAGTATATACACCCCTGAGCCGGGAATTTAAGAGAGTATCATTGAACGAAATTTTCAAGTTTCCTTTATGGGATATTATACATTTGCGTAGATTTAAAAATCTGGAAACAAAGAGAACGTGATGAAACCTCATATAATAATATTTTCTAACGCAAATAATGGTATCTACAAAACTGCCTGACCCCATTTATCACAATTTGTTTCCGATACTGAGTTTTATTACGATACTCAGTCTTAAGTTTTGGGCTCTGGAAAAGTAGAGACTATGATTTTCATGGGGGGTTCAACCTCCAATGATCTTAGTTCCCCCAACCCCCTTCCTCTAGAAACTTTTTAATAATTCCTGTATACGCCCCTGACATGAATACATCTAAGCTTATGTATATGATGGGATATTACCAAGTAAACTGTTTGCAATTGATGATTTTCCCACACCTTGCTGACCCAGCATAACAAACCTAGGTCGGGGCAGGTTCCCTGAAATTTTAATGATGGATTAATGACATTTTTCAAGAATATGAAAATTTTAAGAATAATAGAATTAAAGAACTTGGGGTACTTTGGAAATTTGGGAATAATTGATCTGTCTACATTAAGAATTGTTTCATCCCCTGAAATCTGTCTTTCAATCTGACCCCCCCATAACCATTATATTACCTGAAACATATGTTTGTTGTTGGTTTGGTTTATCCTCCATCTCTTCCTCCTCTTCATCCACAATCATCTCATCAAACGCATTTTGCTAAAAAAAAACATTCTTTAAAGGGAGAGACTTCCGCTATTTACCTGGGGGCCGGCACCAGGAGGATTTTAAACATTGAATTTTCGGTCTTGTTCAACAATTATACACAGTAAGAATATTAATATTAACCTCTTTTATTAAAAAAGAAAAATTTTCAAAATATCTTACAGTGGACATAATAATATGATTCATTAGACAAAAATTAGCTTAGATAATATTTTAAATGGTTAATTTTCTGAAATGTTGATTTAAAATTTAGTATAGACAAAGTTCACGATCTTTTCCGACGATTAAATTGATTAGATATAATTTTTTCAATATCAAAAGTAAATCTAAAATATTTATTTCTAAAAATTGTTATTTCATCGTCTAAAAATACTAACAAACGAGGAACAGTTATAGTAAATGTAATGTAAACAATATTACCTTTTGCCCATATTGAGGTTTCTCCGTGATAACTTCTCCTATATCTTGGTCAGGGATATCTTCAGATGGATCATTTTCATCAAACAGCTCAGACATAACCTAGCATTAGACAGTAGATTGTAGACAGACAGTAGACAGTAGACAGTAGACAGTAGACAGTAGACAGTAGACAGTAGACAGTAGACAGTAGACAGTAGACAGTAGACAGTAGACAGTAGACAGTAGACAGTTACAACAAGTGTACTAAATGTTCTCCAAGGGTCCGACACGTGTACTAAAGATGTGTATCTGGGGTCCCACGAGTGCACTAAATGTGTATCAGGGGTCCGACAGATGTACTAGATGTGTACTAGGTGTACATGGGTCCAAAAAGTGTACTAGATGTATACCTGAGGTCCAACAAGTGTACTATACAGATGTGTACCTGGGGTCCAACAAGTGTACTAGAGGTGTACCTGGGTCCAACAAGTATACTAGATGTTGTACTTAGGGTCCAACAAGTGTACTAAAGATGTGTAAATGGGCAACAAGTGTACTAGATGTGTACCTGGGGTCCGACAAACATAGTATAGGTGTTTACCCGGGGTCCAATAAGTGTACTGGGTGTATACCTGGGGTCCAACAAGTGTACTATATATTTGTGTACCTGCAGGGGCCCAACAATTGTACTAGATTAGTACCTGGGGTCCAACAAGTGTACTAACTGTGCACTTGGTGTCCAACAAGTGTACCTGGGGTCCAAAAAGTGTACTCGATGTATACCTGGGGTCCAACAAGTGTCCATTATAGATGTGTACCTGGTGCCCAACAAGTGTACTAATGTTGACCTGTGGTCCAACTAGTGTACTAGATGTGTACCTAGGGTCCAACAAGTGTACTGGATGTGTACCTGCAGGGGTCCAACAAGTGCACTAGAAGGGGTGTACCTAGAGTCCAACAAGTTAACTAGATGTGTACCTGGGGTCCAACAAGTTTACTAGATGTGTACCTGGGATCCAACAAGTGTACTAGATGTGTACCTGGGGTACAACAAGTGTACTAGATGTGTACCTGGGGTCCAACAAGTGTACTCGATGTGTACCTGGGGTTCAACAAGTGTACTAGATGTGTACCTGGGGTCCAACTAGTGTACTCGGATCAATATCTCCATAATCATAATCCTGACTGATAACAACTAGTTAAAAAACAGATATTTATAATAATTAATGATTTATATGCAATATTTGAGCTAAATTTAGGTTCATTTTCTTCTTTACTCACCAAATTATGAAAAAAGTACTAAAAACAACCAAAAAATTTACGATCAATTAATTTTAGAATAAACTTAAAAACACAATCGGTAACTTTATTTCGACGATCAGCCATAAACATCGTTGATTGGTGGAAATATGTCCCTAATTTAAAATACTAGGGTATTATCAGGGGTATTATTAATAAAGGGACTGTAAGCGTAATTTCATGGGACCCTCCGTCCAAAAATGGGAATGTCCGATTGACAACTGTACCCTTAAAAACTTTGTCTAACTCAGTTTGAATTTTTTTTCAATGTTTATGATTTAAAAACCATGCCTAGCTAGTCATCTATGGAATATCACTTGAAATAACACATACAGTCCCTTTAATGCGTTTTTCTGGACCGCTGGGACCTGTATGCATTTTGTTAAACGATCTAATATTTACGTTTTATAAGTATATTTAAAACCTGAAGATTGGAACACAATTCTTGAGAAAATGAAAGATTGAAGTGCATTCTTCGACCAAAATTTATCCAAATTAATAAGGATGAATATTTACTAATAAATTATACTTGCATAATCCTACACTACAGCCAACCAAGGGGATGGAAACTTTAAATAAAAACCGTTTGAGAAACATATTTTTTTACAATTTTTCTAATCGCATTTCTTATATATTTATCTTCTCTCATTCAATGTGAAAACCCCGAAGTCCATTATTTTGTGAGAGGTTGTGAAAATAAACTTGACAAGACTCCAAACTAAGATGTGTACGCGCTCACACAAAAGTCGAGCAGTGTTTTGCTAATTACTCCTTTTAATCTTCAGATAGAAACAAACATATAAAAATACATATGTTTAGGGTTACAAAATTGTATAAGTGAGTTAGCGAGGTAAAATCAAAGGCCAAGGCGCATGCGACCCTTTAAAGTCTAGGCTGATTGAAATTTATATGACACAGTTTCAGAGTTTTGAATTCAAAGAAATCACGAGTGAAAGATGATTTTAGCACACGTTTCAGACATCTCAAAAATGAATTAATTTAATCCCTCGGACCAAAAATATTATGTGATTTCCAATACAAAAGTTCTAATCTGTACCGGATTCTAAATTTTTCTTCATTATCTGGTTTTGTATGAAAATCGATTAATCCGTCAAATCTAAAAAGGAATTGAGTTTTTGCCACAAAATCCAATTTTCTAAACCCTATATCTCTGCAACCCAATGTCGTAGACCTTTGAAATTTCAAACTATGAATTCTGTTAGATCAAATTGTATAAGCATGAAATATCAAAGGTTTACATTATCAGGTTGCGAAGATATAGATATTGGAAAATTCGATTTTGTTGCAAAATCTCAATGCTTTTACCATGAACATAAAATAATTTTAAGAAGATGTTGGAATTTATTATTTTTATTTTCACTCCAAATATTGTGTTTATGAGTAAATATCGCCTGGGTTTGATTTTACCCCTTGTTTACAAATTATAACTTTCAGAAAACTCTTTTTTATTTATTGTCAGTAAATTATTTTTCCGTTACTAAACACAAAGGACTGTAGAAACCTATTTCCGTCTGTGAGAACTTTATGTACTGTACAGTGTACACACAGTCATCCCGTGGGATATAATAAATGGGACTATTCTCTTCTAAATATCTGTTCCTGGAATGAGGAGTATATTGAGAAGGATAAAGATGAGTCTGTACATCCCCATCTTCTCCATACTGTATACACACACACTACTAGAACTAGACTACAGTATATCAACATACTTTTCAATTATACAACTTGTTCTCCAACATGTGGGATACATGGGATACAGGGATACAGGGTGTATCAGGAGTATTGGATACATGGGGATACAGGGATACAGGGTGTATCGGGAGTATTGAATACAAGGGGATACAGGGATACAGGGTGTATAAGGAGTATTGGATACAAAGGGATACAGGGATACAGGGTGTATCAGGAGTATTGGATACATGGGGATACAGGGATACAGGGTGTATCAGGAGTATTGAATACAAGGGGATACAGGGATACAGGGTGTATGAGGAGTATTGGATACATGGGGATACAGGGATACAGGGTGTATCAGGAGTATTGGATATACATCTATCTGAAATGTACTGTGTTGCCCGGGGTTGCCTGTGGTACGAGAAAACTCGTCAAATACGGATAGGTTTCGAATTTTTGCCTTGTCATGTAAACTACTGCAGAAAAGTTGGGACCAATTAGTTCAGCCGTTTATTGGATACAAACAAACTAACAGACAGACAAGCCGCCATAAATTATTCTAGATATTTCTCTTAATACACACTGATTTTTTTTCATTTAAACATCTTTTGCGATGGCAGAAACATAAACTCATTTCCTAGAAAAAGTTTTCGTGACAACATCGTTTTTTTACATCAATGTTTAGTGAACAGCATTAAACATTTAAATTGATATCTTTCTGACATATAACAGGACTTTAGACGTAATCTTAAGCTAAATTCCATTTAAAGATGGGTGTCCCCAATTCACAACAGTACCTTTTAAACTATTGTTCTTGAGGGTTCTTTATAATAATGCCTTGAGATTTTTATGCAACTAAAAGAAATAACGTAATTTTCATGAATTGGTAACGTTGTGAATGGGGCGTGCTACACTTATGTAAAGGTTGCCTTGAAACAACGTATACAGTCCTATAAGTGTTACGAATCTCCCAGAATAGAACACACGGTATCCAATATATAATGATCTTTCAAATTTTAACACATCATTTATATTTTCAATTACATATTTCACATAACCTTGACTTGTAGTTTAACATCTTTATGTTTCTAGACAAATATAAGATTCAGCGTTTGTACCAGAGATTCGTAGAGTAAAGTTACTACGAGGAAAGTAAACAAAGTAACGGGATTTCGAGTAAAGTAACTACGAGTAAAGTATTTACAAGTAAAGTTACTACGGTGGAAGTAACTATGATTAAAATTACTATGAGTAATGGATTGCAAGTAAAATTACTACGAGTAAAGTAAACACAATTAACTGAACTATGAGTAAAGTAATTACAAGTAACGGAACTACCATTAAAGTTACTAAAAGTAATGGAACTAGGAATAAAGTTAATTACTACAAGTAACTACGAGAAATGGAACTACAAGAAAAGTAACTGAGAGTAACGGAACAACAAGAAAAGTAACTGAGAGTAACGGAACAACAAGAAAAGTATCTGCGAGTAACGGAACAACAAGAAAAACTACGAGTAACGGAGCCTCTAAAACACAACTTGCTTGAATTCGAGATTTGATTATTTCGGATCTTTTCCGTTGTGAGATTAAATCCTATCTTGAATTTAATTTGTATTTAGTTGAGGACCATTTGGTGGCAGACCTAGAGACAGAGGATAGTGAAGAGCAACCTTTATATCCTAGGATACCAGGGAGAGAGAAATATACAGATAATAACACAACCAAACTTAGTTAGCTTCTTACAGGGTTCACACATATTCAAATATTAGATCAAGCGTTATAAATACAGTGAGTCTCATAAATTTGTGGAATGGGAAGACAACTAGGTTAGACTCTAGTTATGACTTAAAATAGTCTAATAAACACAATACTTCAGTTCAATTAAAAAGTATAGATTTTTAAGAAATTGGTAAACTACATATTTGTGCAACAGCGTAAAATAATTATTAGATTGCTTAGTTATTGTCTTCCTATTCCACAGTTTTTTAGATCTCACTGCAGTTAACATGATTCTTGCAGATATCATACATATTTATTTCATTAGATCAATCTTTACACATGGTTAACATGATCCTTGCAAGGATCATACATATTGATAACATTCGATAAATCTTTATACAAGGTTAACATGATCCTTGAAGGGATCATACATATTGATAACATTAGATAAATCTTTATACATGGTTAACGTGATCCTTGTTGGGATCATACATATTGATAACATTAGAATAATCTTTATACATGGTTAACATGATCCTTGCAGGGATCATACATATTGATAACATTAGATCAATCTTTATACAAGGTTAACGTGATCCTTGCAAGGATCATACATATTGATAACATTAGATCAATCTTTATACATGGTTAACGTGATCCTTGCAGGGATCATACATATTGATAACATTAGATCAATCTTTATACATGGTTAACGTGATCCTTGCAGGGATCATACATATTGATAACATTAGATCAATCTTCATACATGATTAACATGATCCTTGCAGGGATTATACATATTGATAACATTAGATCAATCTTCACACATGGTTAACATGATCCTTGCAAGGGTCCCTATTGTTTCATGATAATCTGTTAGCAGAAAGTTATCTTTGTTAATGATATATAGCTAAATATGAACAGGGAAGCACAACTAGAGATTCGAATTTTTAGTTTTATTTTCAGTGAAGTATGTTGAAAGGAGGAGAAGAAAATTGGAATCTAAGTTTTACTAAATCATCTGACTGTTCTGAACCCTTCGTTTTCTCTCTTAATGTCTCATCAGGAGACCAATGCCAACAGGTAGGATTTGTTATTTACCTCAGAATAAAAGTAAAGAATTATAGGAATATAGGTCAAGGCTAGGGTTTCCAAAACAAGTGGATTTTACGCGCGCAATTGCGAGCCCATTATTTCCACGCAATTTCGGGGAACGAAATTCCGATCGGAAATCCAAGCCAAGGTACTTATTTTCCTTATTTTTGGATTTAAAAAAAATAAATGAATACCCTCATGTACGTTTTTTGAATAACTTTTTTGTAAAGCAAACCGGAAAATTTTATACGATGAAAGAGTATAACATTATTACTATTAAAAACTAGCTTGGGAACCCAACTTTGCTTAAAAACTAAACTTTCTCTTTACAAGTCAACTCACTCAACTTTGAATTTGTTATATAGAGATTATTACTTTATATATAGTTATTCTTTAAGTCCTCTAACTTATGGAAACCTAAAGCGCATGGGGGGGGGAGGGGGAGGGGTGTTAGAGATGCGTAGCTCCCTTTCAGATCACACAGATCTAAAAATTATTTAGAGGATCGAGCTCGTTAGTATTTTTAAATATGTAAACAGTCCCTTTAAACATTAATTTTTCCTAGTTTGTTTGGTATTCTAAAACCCTTTTTAGTGTATGTCTGGTATTCTAAAACCCTTTTTAGTGTATGTCTGGTATTCTAAAACCCTTTTTAGTGTATGTCTGGTATTCTAAAACCCTTTCTTAGTTTATGTCTGGTATTCTGAAACCCTTTCTTAGTTTATGTCTATTCTAAAACCTTTTTCTAGTTTATGTCTGGTATTCTAAAACCTTTTTCTAGTTTATGTCTGGTATTCTAAAACCTTTCTTAGTTTATGTCTGGTATTCTAAAACCCTTTCTTATTTTATGTCTAGTATTCTAAAACCTTTTCTAGTTTATGTCTAGTATTCTAAAACCTTTTCCTAGTTTATGTCTGATATTCTGAAAACCTTTTCCTAGTTTATGTCTGGTATTCTGAGAACCTTTTCTTAGTTTATGTCTGGTATTCTGAAAACCGGCAAGTTTGTGAACTATATATTTCTCAAGGACAGTTTAGAAAGTAAAGTTGATATTTCCAGGTAAAATAAATCTAGGGATGTCTGATATTCTGAAAACCTTTTCATAGTTTATGTCTGGTATTCTGAGAACCTTTTCTTAGTTTATGTCTGGTATTCTAAAAACCTTTTCCTAGTTTATGTCTGGTATTCTAAAAACCTTTTCCTAGTTTATGTCTGGTATTCTGGAAACCTGGAACATTCCGGCGTGGGTCACTATTCATATCCTAGCCTGGTTTCCTTCTCTTCTAGGAGGTAAAGCATATAAATATTTTACAACTTTTTAATATATATTAGTCATTTAATCCAAATATTAGTTTCTTTGATATAATATAAAGGAAGTTTTCGTGAAAATATAAAATTATATCGGCGGATCAAAAAGTTAAATATTTATGGATTCAAATTACGCCTAAAATTATTAAATCAATACAAAATGGATTCTGAATTATTTGAAAAGAGTTGGGTTTACTCCAATCATATCAAAAATAATGTTTTTCAAATTTTTTCTTAAGATGAAGCTAAACAATTTTTTCTTCTCCTTCCATATTTTTTTTGCGGATTTGGATAATTTGAAGAAAATAATTTGTTTGGCCGGTTATTTTAGTTAACGCACAATGACCTTAAAATCAAAGTCAATAAAACTGTTGAACCTTCTTTAAAATTAATAATTACCGTGAAAAGAAAAGTTAGACAATTTATTTCGTTATATTTTATACAAAATCCTCAAAACTGTTACCATTTATACTTTTAGTATTTCAATAATAAAAACTAGAATAAATTACTGAAGCGATAAGATGTAATTTTGGTTTAAATTCGATATCTGACTAATAGATTTTTAGATGTGATGACTTTTATTTTTCGTGAACATTCCCCTTTAAATTGGTCAAAACGATTCGAGGAAAACAGTAGAATTCAACCAATCTGAAATAATTGGAGTTTTTGAGGATTTTTTTTTACTAAATATTATTTTCTCAGTTGACAAATTTGTAAGGTAAAGACACAAAGCAATTATTCAGTGGAAATAGAAACATTGAAAATATAACAATTGAACAATTCTAATAAGATACAAATATTCTTTGTTTAGATTTATTATTTGTTGTTGCAGTACTCAGCCATGAAGAATTTAGGTAGAAATCTAAAATATATTTTAATATTTTTCTTAATCAAATTTTATATAAATATATATATTTTTTAGGACTTTCCTCAATATTTCCCTTGTTCTGATCAGGTTTAATTATATTTAATGAATTTACGTACCTATATAGTACTGTTTAGTTAATAGGATGATATGAACAAAGGATTTTAATTAGCCCAGTTAGGTTTAAAACAATTTGTTTAAGAGGACTTTTTCCAACCCCCCAAAGGAATGGATTCTTTGTCACAAACTCAGATTTTATAATCCCTTTACCTTTGAAACCCAATGTTGTAAACCTTTGATATTTCAAACTTATATTATTTGATCTAACAGAAGTCAGAATTTGAAATTTCAAAGGTTTACGACGTTGGAATCCAAAGATATAAGGATTATAAAATCTGAGTTTGTGACAAAGACTCAATTCCTTTGTCAATGCGATTATTATTACGGACCTGAGTCCAAAACTAAAGAACGAAAAGCTACGACTTAAATGTTAATTTCAGTTTTAAGACCTTAACTTTGATCTAAATATTTAACGCACCGTAATCGACGAGTCTAATAATTAACTCTGAGAAAACTATTCAGTTTCTCATAATGTTCAATCAAATGATCAAGATTCTCTGCAAAATTATACAGCGTTTGGTTAATCATATAACTCATGTTTATGATTTAATAAGTTTGGGATCAAGTTTAGTTTAACCCCTGACTTGTTCAGAACTTAGACTTAGACTCCTAATCCCCAAAAATGGTAAACAATTTGGTAAAAGATAATTAAAAGCCTAATGATGCGGTATTTTCTTTCAGTTTAAAGATTCTAATCTCAGCTATCAGGGTAAACTGATCCATAAAAGAAAAATTCTGATAACTTTCCTATTTTAGGTCTATTCAACTGGTTGCAAGAACTACAGTTCTAATACTGCATATTCTTCTTCTTGTGGTATTCTATATATTTCACAATATACAATACATACAGAGGGATTGTCATCGTAGTCATTACAATGGAAATCTGTTCATCTACATTTAAAAATTAGTTTAGTTTAAATAACTTTAGCATTTTTACAATAGTTTGTAAAATAGCATGTTTTGCCGTTTTCCAAGAAATAAACAACCATGGACTAATAAGCTGAATAACAGGATTAAAAAATTAAATTTTAGATACAAATATGTGATGTTCAAAATAATGGATTTAATAATTGATTTTTTAAAACATTCATTTTAATCTTATTCATGAAGATAAAACTACATATTTTACTAGTAAATATCAAGATAAAAACTACATATTTTACTAGTAAATATCAAGATAAAAACTACATGTTTTACTAGTAAATATCAAGATAAAAACTACATATTTTACTAGTAAATATCAAGATAAAATATTTAAAATATCAATATTCTGGAAAAGAATTGTTGTAATTATTATCAGGGCCCCAACATGAATCTTTGTTTCTTCTACACCTTCTTCTTCGGATTCATCCTGACCTTTGAAACTTGGGGAATAATCCTCATGATCTTCGGACAGCTCTTCGGTAACATTGATCATTACACTACTATGAAAGATCATATTTTTTTAAATTAGATCATAAACCGATATGAAAGATAAAAAACAATGTTAAAGATCATATGTTGACATTTGCAAGAACATTACATGCTTTACATATATAGGCCAAAATATAAACATTTTATACTCTTTTTGACTCTTTATTACATACAAAATTATGTGCTTTTCTAAAAGATCAAAAAAATTGAAAAGGAATTTTACAGGGTTCACATTGTTATTTAACGCACATAAAAGATAACTTCCTGTGATCCAGTTATATTATCATAAGCTCCTCAGTTTTGATTTTACACCCAATTAGGAAAAAGAATTTTTGGCTGCATATTAGAAATAAAAAACTAGCTTATTCCTCTTATTAGCTCTTCACAAAGTACCCAATAAAGATTATTAGAGTTATGAGTGAACACATTTAAAGGGACTGTAAAGCTAATTTCAAGTCACCCTCCTTACAAAGATGGCAATGCCAGATTTAGAACAGTACTAATTAAAAGCTTTCTCTAATCAAGTGGGAGTTGCGCAAATGACTTTTTTATAAGAAGCAATGGAGAAATGATCTGAATTAAACACTTTTTGAGTCAGTAAAATGAAGTTATCTTCCACATGTTTTATTAGTTAAAGGTTAAATGGGTATTGTTGTAAATCGGTCATTGCAATCTTTGCATAGAGGATCACTTGAAATTGCGCGTACAGTCTCTTTGAGATTTTAATGTTAACGGAAATTTACATCATTTTGACCAAGGGTGTAATTCAAGGAAAGTTAATTGCGGTCGTGTAAACTCTGCGTACATATTGAAACCAGTTCTCTTCGGGCGGAATTTGTAAAGACTGTTTTTATTTGCTAACTTTTTTTGTTGAGAATGAGATAAATAAGTAAAATATTTTAGTGTATAAGGGCTCTTTCGCTAATTTTCACGGATTTTAATTGAGAGATGAAGATAGGAATAAAAATATTCTAAAACAACAAAAAGAATGTAATTAGTTTTAATTAGTTTTACGTGATATAGCTTTGTTTGCCCACGTGAGTGTTGGTTTGTTTGCGAATAATAAACATAAAACATTAACACGGCTGAGCCGATTCAGTTTTACTGGAAAAATTGTTTTAAATCTCTTGCTAAAATCTTTATGTAATACATCCTAATGTCGACTTTAATCCTTTCACTTTAATGAATATAAATTTAATATCAGAAGTTTTAGGCGAAGCAAAGGTAAAAAAATGTTAAATTCTTTTTTGTGGAAATCCACCCATGCAAGCAATGCATGTACGTTGTTTATTTGTGGAATATGAATTACAAAAACTAATAAATGTGTTATTACAGTTGAAAACTGGTTTTTATCTTCAATATCCTGTATTCTTCCAGCCTGCTGTGATGACGTTCCAACCATGTTTAAAGAGGTAATGAGAAATATTTTCCCACTTGTTTTACATTTAATTCTTTACTATGTTCTGAAAAATGATCCCATGTTGTAACGGTGTATTGTATATGTTCATTGATCTTTTTATAAACTTATTTTCTTCTTTTCTTTCCTTCTCTTCTCTTTTTCGCTTTTGATCTTATTTCTTATTTCCCAAGACTCTTCATTTTCTTTATCATTTTTTATCATCTTTTTCCTCTTTATTCTCCTTCCAAGGGCCTTTTTAATTCTCTTTTCCATTTTCTAAACAAATCTATTCCTTTTTTTATACTTTTCTTTACGGTTTCTTTTCAATTCTCCTCTTTTTTAAAATTCTCTTATTAATCTCCCTTCCTTCTCATTTTCTTTTCTCTTCAACTTCCCCCTTTTTTCACCATTTCTCTTCTCTTTCCTTTATCCTTCTCTTCTCTTCTCCTCTTTCTTTTTCTTTCTCTTCTAATTGCCCCCTCCTATTTTCATTTTCCCTCACTGCAGTTTTCCTATCCTTCCCCTCTTTCTTTGTCGCTCTTATTCCTTTAACTTTCTTTTTAATTTCCCTTTTCTTTTCTTTTTCCCTTTTTTCCTAGTTTTCCTGTTTATATTTCCCCCCTAAAATATTCTTGTTTGATTAGGAGAGTGAAGATACCCTGTTGTTGATGGGTTGTCGTGTAGCTATAATGCTGGTGGCAGGATTTATAAATATTAGAGCAGCCTTTATATCAGATACTAGACCTAGCGATACACAAGAAAAGTATAAAGACAAGTCAAGTTTTTTTTCTAATTTTTTTCTAATTTTTTTTGAATTCAGAAAAGCAACCAACTTCAATTCAAGAAAAGTTTTTATGGAGAATATTTTTACCTTAACTCGGAACACAACTTTATTTTAAACAATAATCAACATATAAAAAATGAAGCTTTTGAAAAATATCTAAAATTTTCTTTTCAGGAAAATCTATCCGAAAACCCGGATGATTGTGTATTCAGTCAAGGAAAGAACACAAAAATAAAAAGAATTTTATAAAAATAATTTACTAACTTTAAGCATATTTTATTAACTAAGTATATATGTATAAAGTATAAGTAGATGCGTATATTATATTAAATGGTGTGGAAATATTAAATTTTCTGCAAATTTATTGTGTGGTATTATTCTATGCATTGTGTTTGCATATCTGTTATCTAAACGTATTCAAAATGCATTATTTGCAAGTGTAATTAATAATTTGTTGCTTATTAATTCATTGTTTAAATTCTTAAGATCAAGGGAAGTTTTCCTTTTCGTATTCATTTTTAATGGACAATGTACTGAACAGTAAAAAAATAGCAAATTAGGCTATTTTTGGTCCAAAACGCGTAACTTTGTTGATTAACAACACAAATAGGTTTGCATGGATATTCAGATTAGGGACTGAACTAGACTTATACACTGTAGAAAACCTCTATGGCATTCAACGGAAAAATTATAGTTAGCTATATCGTTGTATCAGGCCGCTCAGGCGTCGGTGGTTAATAGACTAATAGTCTGGTTGGTTACTTGGCTAATAGGTTTATTGGTTAGGTTGGTTCATTGGTTATATCGGTTTATTGGTTAGGTTGGTTCATTGGTTAGGCTCCTCAACTCGGACACAGAAGTCTCCAATAATCATTAAGTAGATATATTTCAAACCTATAATAAATCATAGGTGTTAAACATGAATGACAATGATTTCATATAATTAAAATGTTGGGTAAAATAGTTTACTAGTCAAAAACAAATTCATTCAAAAGTTTCCATTTCTGAAGATTGAAATTGTGTTCTAAACCTGGAGGAGGGTTCAAACAATACAAAAATATTCAAAAAGTTTCAACCACGTTCTCAAACAGCACAGAGGCGGACTAGTGGAGTAGCCTTGGATCAACTTGATGTAAGATTTAAAGGGATTGTAGACGCAGATTCAGAAAGTAAAAAAAACTAATTTTTTTTCTTAAAATAAATTTACTTATTACTCCGTGTAACATCGTTCCTCATTTAACCCCCAAAGCTATTAAAAAAAAACTAGCGCAATAAAACACAGATCTGTATTATATAAAGAAAAAAACTGAACCCTGAACTTCATCACAAAGTTTATCATTTGTTATTATTTTTATTTTTGTTTGGAATCACACTACCGTTAAATAGTGCCAGCATTCATGATTCATGAAAAGTAAATCTTTCAAATATTTCGATTTTACTTTTTATATAAAAAATTATTCTTTAATTTTTTTAATTTCAATTAGTTTTCTCAGGGTAAACTAATTTATTTGTATTTATTTATTTATTTATTTATTATTCTGAAAAATCTCTGAATTTTTTATCTTTTTTGAAGCGATTCAAAACAATTTTCTAAAGTTTAAAATTTAATAAATGTTATTTAAAAAAAAATATTTTTGTTGTTAAGATTAATGGGTTGAAGGGTATGGAACTTCAGGAGGTTCCAGGTTAGTTTAATTATTTAAATGAAATGAACTCAGGTTAACAAAATCTGAGGAACAATAGGGAATCTACTTTAAAACGTGACAATTCTGACAATTTCCATCATTGTCTCTGCAGTATAATTCTGTAATACAATTTTGTAGAGAAACCACGATTGAAAATAATTAGTCGTCAGCTAGAGACACAAGGATATTTCACATGGTATGGGATGGTAATTAGACATTTTTCTCTGGTAATTAGACATTTTACTCTGGTAATTGGACATTTTACTCTGGTAATTAGACATGTTACTCTGGTAATTAGACATGTTACTTTGTAAATGCAGAGTCACGTTGAACTTCGCAGCATAATGAATCACTGCACTTTGAGTAAAATATACATGTACAATATAATACATATGTTTTTTTAATACAACAGTCCACGGACGATCTGGAGTCCCTGGACCGTCAGGAGTCCCTGGACCCCTAATCCCTGGCTCTAATGTATGGCCTGAGGCTGAAGCAATCCAAACTGAAAGTCCGTATACTCCCAGTCAAAGTGACGAGACATTTACCAATTCAACAAGGTAATTTGGTATTAAAAGACTTATTCTAAATCATTAGAAACCAACTAAATGATAACAAGTTGTGTATGCCGAGTGCTGAACTTTTGTATTTGATACCCTTACAGGGTGTGACCGCGTAGACATGATAGTTGAGTCCATCTCCGAAAAGATCTCCAAAACCAGAAAAGTGTAGATCGTTACTGAGTACTAACAAACAAA
Source organism: Eurytemora carolleeae (assembly GCF_000591075.1). NCBI lineage: Eukaryota > Metazoa > Arthropoda > Copepoda > Calanoida > Temoridae > Eurytemora > Eurytemora carolleeae. Next base: position 211,496 of record NW_019396153.1, read on the forward strand.
TATTATCTGATCATATCCAATTATCTTATTCTAGGTCTAGGAATGTATACTAAACATTTTATTCTAGGTCTAGGAATGTTTATACTAAACATTTTATTCTAGGTCTAGGAATGTTTATAATAAACATTTTATTCTAGGTCTAGGAATGTTTATACTAAACATTTTATTCTAGGACTATAATTGTTTATAATAAACATTTTATTCTAGGTCTAGTATTGTTAATACTAAACATTTTATTCTAGGACTATAATTGTTTATAATAAACATTTCATTCTAGGTCTATAATTGTTTATACTAAACATTTTATTCTAGGACTATAATTGTTTATAATAAACATTTCATTCTAGGTCTATAATTGTTTATACTAAACATTTTATTCTAGGTCTAGTATGTTGATACTAAACATTTTATTCCAGTCTAGGATTTTTTATACTAAACATTTTATTATAGGTCTAGGAATGTCTATACAAAACATCATCCGGCAGCTTTAAAGGTAATTAGCCATTATCAAGAATTTCAGAAATATTCTAAATTCGGGAATTCGGGGCGCTTCGTGTTCTTTCTATTACTAACCTTGACTTGATCTTCTCCAAGGAGATATTGAATAGAAGGAGGAGGCGATAGGGTTTCCGTACACTTTGCTGTGACGCTTTTGGACTGTTGAAGAACTATTTTTTGCGTAACAACAATAACAAAGGCAGCCTATCTAATGTAAACAAACATGAGTTAATAAACTGTGAAAGTAGTATTATCATGATAAAAAAGATCGAAAAAGTTAAGGATTTTAGTTTTATACGAAAAGGACCTTATTACAGCGATATTTTCAATAAAACTCAACGTTATCCCGCCCCCTCCCCTCTTTATAAACACGCCAGAGATGCCAGATGTCTGTTTATCATTTGTGTTATTGTTTACAATCTTTATTATTGTTGTTACGCAAAAACTAGTTCTTCAGCAGTCCAAAAACGTCACAGCAAAGTGTACGGAAGCCCTATCGCCCCCTCATTCTATTCAATATCTCCTTGATCTTCTCGATATCCGTAAATAAGGAAAAGGTTAAATATTTTATCAATTTTGTACATGAGGAGACAAGCTAATTTAATCAATAGCAAAGAAGGAGTCTGGAGGAAAATATAACGTCATAAATTTAGAATTTCGGAGAGAGGCTTCTTATAGAAATAATGTTACAATAGGATTTCTAGAAGAATCTTATTTTACTGAAACTGTTGAAAGGCATAATTTTTAATTAGAACTAGAAACGGGGGGAGGGGGATTATAAATTTCATAGAGCTTTGCGTGCAATTTTTTCGCGTGGAAAGTTTCATAAGCCGAATAGAGTAGAGTAATATTTTTATATTACAGAGTAGTTTTTTTGCAGAGTAATATTTCATATTGCAGAGTAATGTGTTATATTGCAGAGTAATATTTCATATTACAGATTAATATTTCGTATTGCAGAGTGAGTAGTATTTCATATTGCAGAGTAATATTTCATATTGCAGAGTAATATTTCATATTGCAGAGTAATATTTCATATTGCAGAGTAATATTTCATATTGCAGAGTAATATTTCATATTACAGATTAATATTTCATATTGCAGAGTAATATTTCATATTGCAGAGTAATATTTCACACTGCAGAGTAATATTTCATATTGTAGAGTAATATTTCTGCAGAGTAATATTTCATATTGTAGAGTAATATTTCATATTGCAGAGTAATATTTTATATTGCAGAGTAATATTTATATTGCAGTGTACTGTGTAATATTTCATATTTCAGAGTAATATTTTATATTGCAGAGTAATATTTATATTGCAGTGCACTGTGTAATATTTCATATTGCAGAGTAATATTTTATATTGCAGAGTAATTTTAAAGCTGTAGTCGGATACTCGATGAGCCAATCAAGCCTTTTTGATAGGATTGGACAGGTAGCAAAGTTTTTAAAACCATGGTTGCTCATTAATAAATTTGTGGATTATTTAAGAAGTGATTTTTGTAAAAGAAATCCATATTGTTTTTTATAAATTAAACAAATTCAAACACGACAAAGACAAAAAATTACAGAATTTGTGTAAAAACTTTTATGCTTAAAGGAGTGATCTATCAATTAATTAATAAACTTCAAGTTTTAAATCCCCCTCTTTTCCCTCTTCTCCGATCAAATAAATATTAAAACACGTTTACTTTTTTCTTAACTTTAACTTTTTTCTAAGATAATATTAATAACTCTATCCAAATAAAAAACAAAGTAAATTTTGAATGAACATCATGTTGGTCATTTCAACAAACTCAAGTTTTTCAATCCCTATATCTTTGAAACCAGATGCATGGTATAATCCATTTATATTTCAAGCTAAGATTTATGACATTGGGTGATAACAATATATAAATTAGAAAATAAAGGTTTGTGAAAAAGACTCAATTTCTTTGTCTACTAAGATCATTTTTTTTAAACTTTCAACTTTTGTACCAATGAAAGGCGCAAAAATATCTGTTTAGATTGATCCTGAAAAATACTCTAAGAGTAACAACGAAAATACAAGACCCAGCACTTCACTTTGCTACAAACGAATTCGACCGGTAAAAAATAAAATTAAAGGTTGTCGATTTATTTCATAGTTTTCATTTTTAAGATAAAAGATAGTTCTGGGAGTGAAACCATGAGACGAGCCCGCTCTGCAATGACAAGGTATTCAAAAAAGTTAAAATTTGAAATATCATTTTTTTAATTATAATTTTAGATAAAATCATAAAAAACTTTAAGAGGTAGATAATTCGTAGTTGAATTTTTATCACGCAAAAAATATTATTCAAATGTAAAACAATTATAATCTGAACTGGTTAAACAGAAACTGAGCACAACAATCGCTGTATCTTTTTAACCTGATATTTTAATTTATAAAATTGTATAGTAAAAATAGTCAAAGTTTAAAATATTAAAGGATTAGAAAATTTGAGTTTGTGGCAAGAAATCATATTTTATGGCATTAGTTAAACTCCAAAATATATAACCTTTGCAACCTTCATTTTGGGAAATGTATATTTACATATATCCACGTCTTGTTCTATGTCATGGTTCACTCATTTTTCTTTAACATGTGTTTAAATTCGACACAATTTTTCCAATCTTATCGAAAACAAAACCTAGATGTTAACATTTTTGGGGATTTCTTTGAAAAAGGGTTGAAATTGAGAAGAATATTGGATGATGTGGGATGTATATAACTCTGGAATTGGAAGATGGCTTTTTGACTTGTATTTTAATTTTGAATAGGCTTTGATAAACATTTAAAAAATGGAACACAGAAAGTGCGCAATGTACACAGACCCATTTCAATTAATCAGTTTACGTTGAAGAAAGGAGTTCAACTATTTTCTTAATCGACATTCAATAGACATATGATCATTGCTTTAATGACTTCTTCCTAATTCCACAGTTATATTCGTCCTTCTGTAGTGGAACGAGTGGTCACTAGCTAAACTACATAAATTCCATTGTTAAAATTAATTCGAAATATAAGGAAGACGATTTTTCCGACTCAAATGCCCCAGCCTTTTCTCTAGATGTATGTGTACTCAAATCCATTTCCTCCTCATGTAGTGCCCACATGTCGAATCTCCGCTCATCCCAGCTCCCTCCCGGTATTCAGTCATGTTAGGACAGTTAAACTAGTAACAGCTCCGACAGTGGAAAGAGTGGTTACTAGCTAAACTAAATAAATTCCACAGTTATATTCGTCCTGCTGCAGTGGAACGAGTGGTCACTAGCTAAACCACATAAATTCCACAGTTATATTAGTCCTGCTGTAGTTTAACGAGTGGTCGCTAGCTAAACTACATAAATTCCACATACCTGCTGTAGTGGAACGAGTGGTCACTAGCGAAACTACATAAATCCACAGTTATATTTGTCCTGCTGTAATGGAACGAGTGGTCACTAGCTAAACTACATAAATTCCATAGTTATATTCGTACTGCTGTAGTGGAAAGAGTGGTTACTAGCTAAACTAAATAAATTCCACAGTTATATTCGTCCTGCTGCAGTGGAACGAGTGGTCACTAGCTAAACTACATAAATTCCATAGTTACATTCGTACTGCTGTAGTGGAAAGAGTGGTCACTAGCTAAACTAAATAAATTCCACAGTTATATTCGTCCTTCTGTTGTGGAACGAGTGGTCGCTAGCTAAACTATATAAATTCCACAGTTATATTAGTCCTTCTGTTGTGGAACGAGTGGTCACTAGCTAAACTATTTAATTCCACAGTTATATTAGTCCTGCTGTAGTGGAACGAGTGGTCACTAGCTAAACCACATAAATTCCACAGTTATATTCGTCCTTCTGTAGTGGAACGAGTGGTCATTAGCTAAACCACATAAATTCCACAGTTATATTCGTCCTTCTGTTGTGGAACGAGTGGTCACTAGCTAAACTACATAAATTCCATAGTCATATGCGTTATGCTGTAGTAGAACGAGTGGTCATTAGCTAAACTACATAAATTCCATAGTCATATGCGTTATGCTGTAGTAGAACGAGTGGTCATTAGCTAAACTACATAAATTTCATAGTCATATGCGTTATGCTGTAGTAGAACGAGTGGTCACTAGCTAAACTACATAAATTCCACAGTCATATGCGTTATGCTGTAGTAGAACGAGTGGTCACTAGCTAAACCACATAAATTCCACAGTCATATGTGTTATGCTGTAGTAGAACGAGTAGTCACTAGCTAAACTACATAAATTCCTATTTTGTTATAAATTTGACTAATTCTCTGTTTTCTTTTAAGGGAAGGAGGATCTAAAATAACACGAAATATAGATCTAGAAGGATCTGAGAGACCTGAGCGTAGTACTAGTCTACCTAGTTCAGATTTCCCTTCACATCAGGTTTTTACTTTATTTCAAGTGCTGATACATTAAAATAGTGGCATGTCCTATTCACAACCATAACCTTTTATCCTCTGTCGGATCAAGAATAAAGGAGATATCCTTTATATTCTTAATAAAAAGTTATTTCTGGATTAATTGATGCTTTCAGTACCTTCAATTTGAATTCATTCGGTCTATAATTAGGGTTTCCGGCGAAAAGAAGAAATCGTATTTTGCGAAATTTCGCTTTTATCTCTTTCGCGAAAAAATACGAAAACTTCGCAAAAAAAGCGAAAATTTCGCAAAAAAAATGCGAAAACTTTTAATTTTCGCATTTTTTCGCGAAAGTTTTTGTTCGTTGGAAACCCTATCTGTAATTCATCAATCTTTCACTAGAGTTGTCATTTAATATTTAATTATGATATTTAATATCCACAAACAAAAAGTGTAAAAGAGAAAAAGTGAAAAATTTATGTTTACATTTTGATCAAAAGTCAGAGCTTGCAGGGCCGTATTGCTAAATCTACGTAAGATACCTTTCTTACAGCCACCTTTAAACGTTAACCCGGCCCTAGATCTTTTCCTGGTTTTATATCTATTGGTTCTACAATATTAAATTCTACAATATATATGGTTTTTGTTTAAAATGAAATTCTACAATATATATGGTTTTTGTTTAAAATTAAATTATACAATATGTATGGTTTTTGTTTAAAATTAAATTATACAATATATGTATGGTTTTTGTTTAAAATTAAATTATACAATATATGTATGGTTTTTGTTTTAAATTAAATTCTACAATATATGTATGGTTTTTGTTTAAAATTAAATTCTACAATATATGTATGGTTTTTGTTTAAAATTAAATTCTACAATATATATGGTTTCTGTTTAAAATTAAATTCTACAATATATATGGTTTTTGTTTAAAATTAAATTCTACAATATATATGGTTTCTGCTTAAAATTAAATTCTACAATATATATGGTTTCTGTTTAAAATTAAATTCTACAATATATATGGTTTCTTTTTAAAATTAAATTCTACAATATATATGGTTTCTGTTTAAAATTAAATTCTACAATATATATGGTTTCTGTTTAAAATTAAATTCTACAATATATATGGTTTTTGTTTAAAATTCTTATAAAATATCCACTAAGCCATACAGACAGAACTTAGTTTTGAGTGCCCTCAGAGAGAAATAAGTTTTACAACTGCAGTTTTTGGTCTTAGAGAGACAGTTTGATTATTTTTGTTTAACTATTTAAAGATGTTGTTGATCTATTGAAAGATGTTGTTGATCTATTTAAAAATGTTGTTGATCTATTTAAAGATGTTGTTGATCTTTTTAAAATTCATGTAAGTATTCGTGTAATACTTCAAGACTAATCTTACAGTTAAATGATGTCTATGAATGCCAGAATGATCAGATAGTTTTTATGAGATTGCTACTAACCAAAGATCTCTTGTAAAGGAATTAGATTTTGCCGCGACTTTGATTTTCTAATCCCTTTACCAGCTTTTTAACCCTATGTCGCAAACCTTAGATATTTCAAAATATGAATTATGCTGGATCAAATAAACTAAATTTGAAATTTCAAAGGTTTACACTATAACAGGTTGAAAAGATATAGGGATTAGAAGATTTGAGTGTGTTGCAATGACTCAATTCATTTTCAGGATTTTGAATTTTTCCTGTTTCTTTTAAATCTAGCATGTTTAAGAATCTAACATTGTGCGTATTCATATTGGACAGTTTCATGTAAAATGGCATAGATTAATAACAAACCAGATAAAACACTATATGTCGTCTTTTCAAGGTTGAAGGGTTTTTCGTTTACAGAAAACCTGAGGCAGAGGCCCATAGAAGTAACGCACATGCTCTCTCTTTGTCTTGTAATTCAACGTTGCCTGCGCGGAACTCCTTTGGGGTTCTGTCTCAGGGTTATTGTGAACAAAAAACCCTTAAATCTTGAAAAGACGATATCCAGTGTGATATCTGTATCGTGGTTTAAAAATCCACGAATTTACAATAAAAAAAATTTCCTAAATAAATCTTTTTATTAGGATTTTGTTGTGAACAAGAGTATGAAGGAATACCTACAAGAGGCAAATATAAACCCTTACAGTAGTGAGGGAAGGTCGGATATATATTGTAGATTTGTTCTGGACTATCCGGAGAAAAAGATAGAGGTAAAATGACCATGCCCTGACATTATATCAAACACCCAGTATAAACATTCCTCCCTTTATATTAAACGACATTATAAATAATGCCCAGATAAAGAAGAAGCTTGAACAGATTGAAATGACTAACCCTGTAACCCCGATCCTTCATTCTACTCTTCTTGGATTCTGTTGTATTCTCCTATCTATGGGCTGTAGGTAGGTCCAAAGCTGAAAAATAAAATAGAAAATTTCGCGAAATAGTTGTGTTTTTAAAAATCTAGTATAATTTTGCCGACAATTGAATTTTCAAACTGTAAATTATGTCAAATTCGCTGTTAAATTTTTGGTTCAGCTCATATTCGAAAGATAATGTTGATAATATGGTTTTTATTCGCCATTTTCAAATATAAACAACAATTTTTTTTAAATATTAAAATATAATATTTTTTTATTGTCCGTACTCTGTAAAAATAAACCAGCAAAATCCGATATTTGAATTTTCTTCTAGAGGGTCAAATATGGTTGAAGGGGGTAAAATGTAAAATATAGAAAATTTTATAAATATTGAAAACTTTAAAAATATCGATAATTTGGAAAATAACAAAAATATTGTAAAATAAAAAAGAGGCAAAGTTTAAAGATGAATAAAAAGATTTCTACACTATGAAAATCAAATACTGATAGAAGACAAAGAAAAATAAACCAACCCTTCGTTAAATAAATTCTTGGTATTGTAGGGAGGCCGAGGACTGTTTTGTAAATCAAGTTTGGAAAGGATATTTAGAACTTGTTATTATTCTACTTCATAGTCTGGCTTTCTTAGTTGTTATTAATCCAATAAAAAAACTCAAATACAGGTAAATTTTATGTTTAGATTAAAGGGAGTATTCTGAAAAAATGAAATGGGGTATAGGCTTACGGTGAAAAATAAGCGCTTTTGATCGCTACCAATCTTATTTCTATCTGTTGCGTTTATCAGGAAAAAAATGTTAAAAACGACTCGCACCGAAGAAATACAAATTCATACAAATTAAGGAAGTTGCAATATTCAACTCGGATCGTAAAAAATCAATTTAATTCTGATATTACAATCAATAGTCATTGATTATTTTTCGACCCATTCGTATTTAGTTGATATCTCATAATATTTTTAATTTTTTATGATCTGTTACTTTTGAAAACATTTATTTCTGTTTCGAGGATTTTTGATAATGAAGACGACATTTTCATATTTTCCAAGAATGTTCGAAAATTCAGCGTCAGCAAAATATTATTAAAAAATCAAAAACATTATGAAATATTAACTATATAAATAAATATTAACTATACAAATAATCGATGACAATTGGTTGTAATATCTAAATGATTTGTTAGGAATTAAATTGATTTTTTACAAGTTGTAATTGCAACTTTCTAAATTTGTTTGAACGCTACGTTCTTCGGTATGAGTCGTGTGTAACAATTTGCTCCTAGTAGCGATCAAAAGCACTTATTTTTCACATTAGGCCTATTACCCCTTTTCATTATTCGTGAACACTCCCTTTAAATACATTTATCAACTCATATAAATGAATTTTGAATTTCATGGATCTTAGATTTTAAGAAAAACCCCTATTTATGAAAAAAAAATATTTTGAGATATATCTAATGTTTTTGTATCTCCAGTCAATTTTCTTCAATATTTTTCAGGTTTCCAATCAAAAACATGAAAACATGTTATAATCAATTTGTTATGAATGCCGCAGATTAATAAAAAATAAAAAAGATGACCTTCAAGTCGTCTCTTGCAACTGTCTTGATGTTTCGTGGGACACCCAACCTGTTTGTACAATGAGGAACCAAAAATGATTCCAATTCTAGCAAAAACTTGTAAATAAATATATTTTTCGGAAACAACAACAAATTATCATAAATAGGAGTAAATAAATAATTAAATTCATCCTGGGTTGTTGCCCTAAAATTCCATAAATAGTTGAGTTCATAATGTATTATAATTAAGTGGATTTTTTAACAAAAAAGATGCTAGAAACTGCCAAATGACAAAGTTTTAGGAAAACTAATGGAAATTAAAATCTAAAATTTTTTCTTTTTCTTTTATAACATTAACTTTTTTCCATAATTTCAGAAGAAAAAAATTATTAATTTTTGATTTTTATCTATGTTTACATTATTCTATTTAGTATTGTTCTCAGACGGAGGAATATGAACAGAAGACCCTAAACCTAAACATTTTTATATAAGTGTCTGTCTTTTCAAGTAATAAATATTAACTATTTTTATATACTTTATTTTCTACGGGATGCAACAGGGTTTACAAAACTAATAAACATATTTTAAATACAAGATTATATCATAATTTTTATAACATGAATTATACATGGAAACTGGTGATTTTACATGTATTATTATCATATATATATATATGTATACATTCATTCTATTAAACTACTTAAAGCAACATTTACTAACTATTACTTGGTAATTATAATATATTTTTACAATAAAGTGGAGATGATCGTGATTCTTTTACGATATCAACGCAATTGTCAACAATTATGACTTTATCTACGGAAAAATTAGACATTCTTTTAACCGAATTTGCTTCCAGAAAAGACAAAAAACATCAAATATCTCAAGAGTTTTAATGTTTTTATTTGTGTTCCTGATCTGCATATATATTTTTCTTAATTTTTCTGAATTTAGATCAAGTTAAAACTTCGAGTGTAGAATTTGCAAAATTTTATTTTCTCTGGTTTCTATTGTGATGGAAATTAACTTTCAAATAATAAATCAAATTCTAAATCTTCTTATGGTGTAAAAGAATTTGAAATAAAGAATTGAATTTTAAAAGAGAAGTTTCAGAGTTGTTAAAATTTTTTCCCGCACTAGGCTTGTTCGTAACAGTATACAGTGTACAACAATATGCAGTACACCGTATATTGTACAGACAGAGCACATGTCTTATTCTTAAAATATATATGCAGAAAAGGCTAAATAAAAGGTATCCCTGAGATTAAAATCTAGAGAGAAATATATTAATCATATATTCACTATTTTCCAAAACTAGATATGTAACCTATCCTCTACATATCTATTATGCATAATATTTGAATATATGAAAACATTCTTGAAATTTGTTATTGAATTGCGGTTTTATTACGTTAGACCAATTCAGCTCTTAAAATACAACAGCTAATAGACATTCATTAATGAGTTTGATTGACCAGTTTTGAAATGCAAAAATATTTTGTTGCGATAGAAAGATGTACATTGTATATTGTACAATTATACTGAGCCCGAAACTTGAGACAGAGAATTGTCATGAAACCCGGTATAGGAAACTGAATTTCATGAATGGGGTCATGCAGTTTTGTAGATATCAATATTTTTGTTAAGAAATATTATTTCATGTGGTTTTTACATTCTCTTTTTGTTCACTGATTTCTTCTTAAAATTAAAATCTATGCAATCACTGCCCCCTAAGAAAACTCGGGAGTTTCGTTCAACGATACTCTCTTAAATTTCCGGCTCTATAGTTTCACACTGTAAAATTTACACTTTAAGTTCGCACTGTACACTTTACAATAACCAAAAATGTAATGTGAGGAGCCAGTCAAAAATAATATTAAATTCCAAACCTTCTCAACCAGCTGACCAACCATTTTGAAGCGTGTGTTATGACTTAACCAAAAATATTTAAACTTCTTGAATTTCTGCCTCCGCCATTTTTAATTCTCTCAGGCGATCAAACTTTTTCCGTTTCCTTTCTTCCGCTAACTCGTCTGGGAAAATATAAAGATTGATAAAACAAACTTGAAGTTATCAAAATAGTTTTAACATTCTAACAAATGAAAATGTTGTGACAGAGTTAAAACATTTTGGTTGAATTTAAGCTATGCACAACTCAAATGCAAACTTTTGAATTCAGAAGTTCATCTCGGTGGATTAGTAAAAAAAGGATTTATCTGTTTTAAAAACAATTTTAGACCTTTCCTCCACTTACAAACATATAATTTAAATTTTCTCAAAATTTAATTAATCAAAACACCAAGACACAGCGAACTTGACAGCAGGAGAGGGTCAAATTTCTGCTACTTTACTGCTACAACTTTGAGACCTCTCTGCTCCTCTAGTTTTGATTATATACACATATATAAATACAACAAGGGATTTGAGTCTTTTCCACAAACTCAGAATTTCTAGACCCTATATTTTTGCAACCCAATGCCGTAGACCTTAGATATTTTTTAAAATTACGAATTCTGGTAGATCAAACCTAAGTTTGAAATATCAAAGGTTTGCACCATCAAGTTGCTAAGATATAAGGATTAGAAAACTTGAATGTGTGACAAAGACTCATTTCCTTTATCTAATTATATTTTAGAAATTCAAAACACTTTTATTCTTCTCAATAACTCTTAAATATGAGGAGTTATGAACGAAATCTTACGTAAAACATACTTTAGTTTAAAGTGAAAACATGATCCTGTTTTTAATATTGCTAATTTGATCATTTTTTTTACCTGGCAATTCGTGCTCAGATTTCTTCCTAGGATCTAAAACAGAATACTTTATATAATACAGAGAAGGGGGNAAAAGGATGAGGAGGGTTGAATAGATGAATAATTTAAGTCACCTTTTACTTTTTTCCTGAAATATTAATTAGATAAAATGTGAACAAGAAAACACTTTTTTACAATTTTTTTATTCTGTCTTCACTCTTCAGTTTGTAGCTTTTTTAAGGTTTAAGTTTTCAAATGTTTTAGAGCAATTCCTTTTCTTTTTGACGGCTTTCAGTTGAAAAATACATTAGAGGTTTCGAAAAATCAACAAAACTCTGGAGAATAAAAATTTTAATATTGTCTAAACTGCACAATTTATATAGTTGTAAAATTGCAATAAGATAAACAAAATTTTATTTCAGAAGAAAAGGTAAATATTTGGTGAAGTCCAGTCAGGGGGTCCCATAAATCATGAAATATAACAATGGTCCAGGGGGTCCCATAAATCATGAAATATAACAATGGTCCAGAGGGTCCCATAAATCATGAAATATAACAATGGTCCAGGGGGTCCCATAAATCATGAAATATAAGATTGGTCCAGGGGGTCCCAAAAATGATAAACTAAAGATAAAGTCCTGGGGGTCCCAGAAATCATGAACTGTAAGTAAGGTCCATGGGTTCCAGAAATCATGAAATATAAGAATGGTCCAGGGGGTCCCAAAAATAATAAACTAAAGATAAAGTCCAGGGGGTCCCAGAAATCATGAACTATAAGTAAGGTCCAGGGGTTCCAGAAATCATGAACTATAAGTAAGGCCCAGGGGTCCCAGAAATCATGAACTATAAGTAAGGTCCAGGGGTTCCAGAAATCATGAACTATAAGTAAGGTCCAGGGGTCCCAGAAATCATGAACTATAAGTAAGGTCCAGGGGTTCCAGAAATCATTAACTATAAGTTAGGTTCAGGTGATCCCAGAAATTTTGAAATATCAAAGAGATCTGAGATCTGAGATCTGAGATCTGAGTTCTGAGATCTGAGATTTGAGAACTGAGATCTGAGAACTGAGAACTGAGATCTGAGATCTAAGATCTGAGATCTAACATCTGAGATCTTAGATCTGAGATCTAAATTTCGTATGTTTACTTACTTCTAGCAAATGATGCGTTCATGAGCCGAGGGTTCGGTGTGTTAAATATTGATCTTGTATCTGCAAACCTAGCTCTAAAATATATTGACAGGGTTTTCAACAAAGAAGGGTAGGAAACTCTTTCAATATGAAAATTCAAATTTAAAATTTGATCATTTGTATTAAATAGTAAAAAAAACAAGAATAAATTATAAATGATCTGGCAAAAATGGAAAAAAGATCAACTGCAGGTTACTAGGATTTTAAGAACAAGCTCTCACTCTGTTTATGTAAACCTGTACTTATATATACAGGGTGTGCCAAATAAATGCCCTTTAAGATGTTACAGTTCTCATCATGGATAGATTTGTAGATTTCCTGACGTTTTCGAAATCTATTTCTGATCGATGGGCACCAAAATTGAGGATTTATGGCAGTTTTAAAGGTGCCACTCTGGCTGTCTTGGTAAATTTTTTAATTTTCTTTTCGTTATGGGATTTACTTAGGATATTAAAATAGGAAAATTATTTCAAAAGAAGTCGAAGATCATACAGAAATTATTAGGGAATTCTATGAATTAAAAGTTGCATTTGAGTGGGAAAAAAGTGATACTGAATATAAGAGCTAAGAAATGCATCGTAAACATTTGTGGAAATGAATAAAATAAGATTAAAGTAACAAGAAGAAGTGCTGAAATTCATATAAATCAATATTCGTATTACATTTTGTATTTATCTGGTATCTGTTATTTTATAAAATAGATATAAATGCAATGATAAGTTTTTTGTTGACTTTTCATATTACCAAGCCAAAATGGCAAACTTAAAACTGTCAGAGCTTGATCGATTATCGTGCTTTAGTTGATGTTCATAGATCGGCAATGTTACATAGATTTTAATAATGTAAAAAATTAATAATGAGAGCCGCTGTACCTTAAAGATCGCGAATGCTTCCACCAAAGATTACACAGACAGTGTGAGATATTTGTGGCAGTGGGTTGTTCATATAAACCGTATAGAGTACAATATCTTTCATGTAGTTGCAACTAGCAGGTCAAAATAATACGGATAAATAAGACAATAATTATGATTATAAAGTGCTAGAGTTAAAATACCTTACTTATCCCCTCTGTGTAATCTGTGGGTTTGGCAAACATTGCTTTTTATATTTACGCACCTTGCGAACATTTGGAGGACAATACAGATGATAATAGACATTGTGCACAATCCTCCCAGAATACAGACCATTGCCATATCCAACTACAGTTCGGAGATAATTATTTTAGGAAATCACATTTAGACATTATAAATACTATTGGTTTCCATCAAGAAGTAATTATATAGAGAGGGTTGGGTTCTTCTAATCACGTGACTTCAGTGCAGAGCAGACCAAAATCCTTCATTAGAAAATTTGGCTCAGCTGTTCGTTGGTTTTTCTGATTGTATCAGATAAAGTCAATAAGGCTAAATCGATACGGCAAAATATTTTTGTAAAAACTTTTAGGACCCAAGTGAAGGGTTAAGGTGGGTCAAAAAAAATTGGAAATCCACCATTACATAAAAATACGCAGAAATCGAGATGCAAAAGTGTTCTTTATAGGGTTGTTCTAAAAAATGTTTTTTTTTTATGTTTTTATGCATTTATCATAAAATCATAAAAATCAGACAATATAATGTCGATATAAGGTTTAAGAATTACAATCATCTTGGGGAATAAATACTAGGAAAATATAGACTTTTTATGGTAAATTAATTATTCCTGTCCAATACTTTCATACTCGCTCTGGGTCTGGGCTGAAAATATAAAAACAAATATATTTAAACTTCTCTTATAAACATTAAACATTAAAATTTTACATGTTTAATATATAGTCATTTTTATTTTTTTTATAACTGATCTAAAATATTTGTGATGTAAAATTTTTTGGTTTTGGAACAATCAATCATTGCATGGGATTGGAGTATCTTATTTAAATATAGAGTTAATTTAATATCAGAAAATAATCATTATTCCAATATTTCACGTGTGTTAAAAAAATCACGATCATAACTCCTCATTTAATGTGGATATAAGTAATCATCAGTTATTTGCTAAAGATCCAGACTAATGTTATGGAAAAAAGGCATTGTGCTTTGAATTTACATTACTGACTCACTTATGTTTTTTGTTGCTCTTAGAATATACATTTTTGATTTTTAAAAACTTGTTTTATATTTTAGTTTCTGAGAAGTAATTATCAAAATTCTCTTTAATTTAACGTGAGAGGTTGAGACCTTTGGATTCCTGAACTGCAAACCAATATTTGCACGCTCGAGCAGTATTTGCCAATAACACTTTTTAAACTAGAATCAAGCACGTTACAGTCTTAGATTTTATAATTCTACGGCTACAAAAAGAAATATGAAAGAGTTGGTGAGGTATAACCAAAGGTCAAGGTGTTGCGACACTTTAAAATGTAAACGCTGTTTAAAAATTTGATGAATAAGCTTCAGAGAAGTCTAGATATTTAGTCTAGTTGAGATTTGTATCAAGATAATAAAATTCACTGTTTCAAAAGTTGATTTTTTTCAACATTCAGAGTTGCTGGTTTTTGAACGATTTATAGTTACTAAGAAAGCAAAAAATCTATAATCTCTCGAACTAAATAACAAAGAACTGTATCCCCGAAAAAACGTGTTATATCTGTGTTTGGCAGTCCTATGTAAACAAGTCTACAGATTTGTATGTAGTCCAGCCAAACATTATTAGTCTGGTAAAACTAAGTACATCTCATATTCAACAATATATGTCAAGAAAAAGAAAAACATTTTCATCTGTAAGCATAAAAACATTAGACTTAACGAAAAAATAATATTTTACAGTCCAAAATTTTTTTTTTTAAAAAAAGCTCTCAGGTCATTTTCTTAAAATTTTTAGTTTTTAGTGACCCCCTCGGTATAATTTCAAGAATATTCTATCAATACGAATCACATGTCAATAAAGAATAATAATAGAAAAGACATATTCAGCTTTGCTGGATTTGCCAACATGAATCATATGTTTTTTTTCTGCAAATAAATGAAAGTGGAAATTCTGCAATTTTAAAATTTCCCATAGTCTCCTGGTAAACATTGTATCAATGTATATTTACCTGAGCAAAGAGTTGGTTTCCCTCGATAATCTAAAATAAAGAAATATATATATATATACATTTGGATTGTCTGTCTGTTTGTGTCTAATAAACATCAAAATTCAAATTGGCTAAACCGATCTGGTCCAAATTATTTTTGCAACAGTTTTTCCTAGAAAAAATGTTGCCAAAAATTATTTTTGAAAATGCAAAAATTTTAAAAGAAAAATTCTCAAACATTTTTGTTGTTTCTTTGCAAAATATAATGAAAAGTGGCCACTGGGAAAAAAATGTTTAAAAGCTAAAAGTGTTTCTAGAAAAATGACTTCAAGAACTTTCAAAGCCAATTATATTTTAATATTCTTTATTCATCTTATGTTTACTAGGCTTGAAATTCTAGAACGTTCTCTGCAGAATTTAAAATTTTATTTTGAATATTTTGAATTTTGTATTCTAACTTTTAACCACCAGCGCAGAATATTAACACAATGGAACAAAGGCTGAAAATTTGAATTTTAAAACAAAATGATTTTTTCGAATGTTTTTTATTTAACTATTTCTAGATTGACTGATTCTCTTGATTACATGATTACTTTGTTTTGTTTTGCAATCAACAATCAGACAAAGATTTCTTTTTCTTTTTCAGAGAGCATCAAACATTGAAAGGGACTTACACCCGAAGTAAATAACCTAAGGTTGTGTTTGATTATCAAGAATGACAGATCGATATCCAGAATTGGGAGTAGTTTATAAATCAAGGTTTACTTAGTTCTTCTATTGTACGTTTCTGTTCTCTATCCGTCCTATTGGTCGTCTGTCGTTAATACATCCAATCAGATGGCTTCCGCCTTTATGAATTATTAGCTGAAGTGCCAGGTGTTGCCCGTAAAAATGTTGAAAAAAAATCCAATCTGTAAAAAAAATCCGATTTTTTAGCCAATGTTTTTGCCCCGGGATACCATAAAATATCTTAATAAATGTCAATTTGGTTCAGCCGTTTGCCCAGCTATAACTAACGTGTAAATATATATAGATAGATATATGAGCGATGAGATTTACAAAATAGATAAATGCTTTTAGGAATAGCTAAAAGATGTTTCTCATGATAGAAAACTCAAACTCAAACATGGTTGAAACTGTGCCGTTTAGAAGGACCCTCCAGGCAAAGGGGGCAAATGCCCAATTTAAACGGTACCCTAAAAACCTGTGTGTGTTCGTTGAGTACAGAGATATGTGTGTTAAAACTTATCGAACCCCACTTGTATTCAGCAAACTCCATTGTGCGCTGTATCGAGTTCAGACTGTACATAGTGACGCTAATACATATTTAATGACGAGAAATTCAAATTCTAGAGATAATAACACATAACAAAGAAATAATTTGCACCTTTGCAAAATCGAAAATTCCAAAAAAAATAATGTTGACAGTTTGTTAGAGAAATGTCTAAAATTAACAGATGTAAAATATTGATTTCAACATGTTATCTTCATTATAAAATTTGGAGGAAATCTATTTATCAAACCATTTATCAAATCTTTAATAAAACGATGCATTTCAGGCTTCAGCATTTTATTAAAGTTTCTTGTCTATCTTTCTTTTTAAACTTTAATATTGCTTTAATTCAACCAAATCAAATTAAAGAACAAAAAACAAGAAATCAAATGAATTGATTGGACTTAGGACAATTTATGTAATCATAAATGTTTAAAGATGAAACAATTGAATAAAATAAATCAAAGGAATAAAAACATAAAAAGAATTGTTCAAATCAAAGGAACCATTGAATCAAAAAAATCAATAAAATCAATGGAATGAATTAAACCAAATGAACCAATCAAGCCAAAATTATTTCGTAAATCAAATGAATCATTTAAATAAAAAAATCGACAAAAAATCGATGGAATGAAAAAAATCAAGTGAACTAAATAGGCAAAAATTATCTAGCAACTCAAAGGAATCATTCAAATCATTCAAATCAAAATAATAAAAAAATCAACAAAATTAATGGAATGAATAAAATCAAAATGAACCAATTAAGCCAAAATTATTTAGTAAATCAAATGAATCATTTAAATAAAAAAATTCGACAAAAAATCGATGGAATGAAAAAAATCAAGTGAATTAAATAGGCCAAAATTATATAGCAACTCAAAGGAATCATTCAAATCAAAAGAATCAAAAAAATCAACAAAATCAATGGAATGAATAAAATAAAAATGAATTAATTAGGTGAAAATAATATCTTGTAAATCAAAAGAATGCATAATATCAAACGAATCATTTAAATTAAAGAATCAAGTATGCAAATCAATTGAATCAATAAAATCAATGAGTGACTAAAGTCAATATGTAAAAATTAACCGATGAATCTGACATGCCCCTCTATAAATGGAGGTCCACATGAAATTACGTTTACAGTCCCATTAATTCCAAAAAGACAAAATGGGTAAAAATGTTTAGTTTAGGACAGGGTAGCAGGGTAGGAGATGAAAGAAGATTTCCCGGTAGATTCTTAAATATACAATATTGGTTCCAGGGGGAGCTACAGCAGATAACAACCAGGCATAGACCGGACGCAGACTAAAGTCAGAAAGAACGTGTTTTGAAAACTGTTAAAAAGAAAAATAGGTTTTAAATCCTTTCTTGTAAAATATAAGAAATAGAATCAAGTTATTGTGCCCGTCAAGGCATTCTTTGAAAGCTGAAACCTGGAAAACATATCCTGGATTTGTTTCATTTTCAAATGGTTTACAACACAAACTTGACTCAAGAATAAAATATTAAAGAAATGGTTCGGCAAAAAATCCAACTGGGTCTTGAATGAATTGAATAATGTATATAATTAAATAATGGATCGATCTTTACTCCTTAGACAATATTCCATTATGTTTGCGCAATTTTTGTTTAGCAAATAAAACTGTTTACCAAGAGAACCTTCAATTCTACTAAAGAAACCAAAATATTATCCAAAAAATAAAAATCTCAAATATTCCACGGGTTGAACATTGTCTGAAAAATTTCTTTTACAAATATGCTTCCGACCAACAAAAGAAAGATTTCTGCACAGCCTTAATTCCTTTGAAAAATCCCAAATAACATGAAATGTTCTCTATTCAAGATAAGACGGTTGATGTTCTTTTTCTTTCAGCTGATTATTTTTTATGTTCTCTAATCCAAAATAAAAAGCAGGACAATCAACGCAACGTTTATTATTTTCTTTTGGTACATTTTATAGAAAGATATTTTATAGAAAACAAATAATAGGAATATTATATATCATAGACAGGACATTTCATAGATAGGACATTTCTTTAAAAAACAAATTGAAAAATAAGAAATGTCCTATCTATGAAATGTCTGTTTGTGAAATGTCTTTCTATAAAATGTCCCTACAACGTAAATATTCCGTTTAGTCGTGTATTTGAGTAACCCCGTTTTCCAATCTTATTTTAAGACATTTATACCTACAATGAGTTTATTGTTACGGGCACCTATCCTGCTGAGATTAAATTTTAAGGAATTGAGTCTTTGCCACAAACTCAAATTTTCTAATCCCTATATCTTCGCAACCTGATCTTCTAAACCTTTAATATTTCAAACTTAGATTAATTTATCTAACAAAATTTATAGATTGAAATATCTACGGTCTACAACATTAGGTTGCAGAGATATTAGGATTAGAAAATAAGAGTTTGCGGGAAAGACTCAATTTTTTTGTAATTAATTCACCAGGAGATAAAACTTTGATTTCTTCAACCTGCGGCATTCGCGCTTAGATGGGTTTAAACTTGAAACTTAAACTGAATACCTCAATTTTATAGTTAGATTTTTGAGAATTTCAAGTTCTTTTGCCTTATTAAACATAAAATTTAGTTATCTTTGCCATGGATTTTAGTTTATTCTCTTTATTAAACATAAATATGAATATTGAGTAGGAGCAGCCTAACCTGAAGATATTTTAAATCCTGGTCTGCACTGGCAGAGACTAAGTAGACCATTGCATTCACTGTTCTCTTGACCTGCTCGGCAGCTGGCATCAGATATACAATGCTGGTTCAGGTATACCTCTAGAATATCAAGGTATAAAGATTAAGGGTTTAGATATACCTCTATAGGTTAAGGTTGACATTTTTAATATTAAGGTATAAAGGTCAAGGTTCAAGTAGACCATTATAATATCCTCTTTAATAGCAGGGCTATAGAGGTCAATTACCTATATGATATAAAGGTATAAAGAAGGTTAAGGTTCAAGTAGACCTCTGTAATATCCTCTTTAATAGCAAGACTATAGAGGTCAATTGCCTATATGATATAAAGATATATAGGTCAAGGGTTCAGATTTAACTTACTTTTAACACATTCCCCCTCCACCCTGTACAATCCATCTTCACATGTACACCCTGTACATTCCTCTTGACAGGTCCCTGATGTACAATCAGTTGTACACTGTAATGGGCCTGTACATAGCTCCGGGCAGAGTTTAGGATCTGAGCAACCACAACTTGTTCCTGAGAAGAGAAAATATATTTTTGCCAACTTCCAAATATTCTGCTGTTCTTGTAAATTTTAAGTTGTAAGATAAAACTCCCACCTGTTAATAAAATTATAACAAAAGCTGTGACGTATAGCAGATGACACTTCATGTTGATGAGATCTGTATTTCTGGTTCTGGATCAGATTTCTTCATCCGTCCTTTGGATCCTCTCATCTCTGATTCTATTCTCTTCTCTTCTTCCTAGATCTTGTCTCGGGGGCCTAACCCAACATGTTTGCTTTGCATTCGTTTAACCAAACTTTCAACTTTTAATCTGAAATAAGTTAATTTGAAATTGACAAAAACAATAAAAGTCTAGAAATTAAAAGCTTAATTCCCAATATGCTGTTCTAAATTTTTATCTTTTATCTTTCCTATATATGGGGAAAAATTTGTAAAATCTTTAAAATGTTTTTAATTTTGTTTAATATTTTTAGTAGAGAAGAAAGGCGTATTATTTCGAAAAGTTTTCTTGTAGAATATATTTTATCCAGTTTGGGGGAAATGATTTATGGCACTCGGCACTCGTCTTGACTTGACTTTCATAATGAAAGGGATACTGGACGTACCTGGTACGTAAACTTGAAACTTTAAGTTAATCAATAATATGGTTGGATTTCTTTAATTACAAATATATATGAAGGGGTCATATCAATTGTTAAATCTATCGCTTCCCTCTATATCTATAACCATATTTATATCTTCCCTACTATCTATCCGGTCATAAGTTTGATGTTTTTGTCATATCTATCTCAAGCTGATGCTAAATCGGATACCAATATTTATATATATATATATATAATATGATACATAATAGAATGATATATATGATATTTGTATATAGTTATTATATGAAATATTATATAAGTTATATAACCACGTATTATAAAGCAAACTGACATTAAAAGTTTTGAGTCAATGTACTATACGTATATCTATATTTTATTATACAATTAAAACCAAACAAAATCATCTTTAAACTATAAGCTTTCAGAGTCCTTCGGCCGCCTCTTTCTCTCACAATAATTTATAATAGTTTATAATAATTTATAATAATTTGTAATAATTTATAATAATTTGTAATCATTTATAATAATTTGTAATAATTTATAATAATTTATAAACATTTCTAATAATTTATAATAATTTATAAGTCTTTGTCAGAAACTAAGATTTTCTCATCCCTATATCTTATTTGCAAACCTTTTATCTTTTAAACTTAGATTATATATTTGATCTGACAGAATTAATTTATTTCTAATTACTATAACAGGTAAAAACGTAAGTTTAGACTAGGCGAAAATCTTTCTTTGGATCATGTAAATTACCACAAAAAAATGTTGACATCATTTTTAAGAGTTTTGGCGTTTATTAGATAAAAAGACTGTCAACGGAATTTCAGTAAAACTTCATTTAAAGAGTGACAAGTTGTATTCACAACTGTGCCTTAAATGTCATATAGTCATTGTAAACATGTCATAGTATAAATGTCATTCATAATTTATTATTTTATTTGCGGTTTCTTAGCAAAAGTGGCTTGAGCATTTCTTGCTTCAGAAACAATGGAAAAATTATCATAATTAAATACTTTTCAAGCTAGACAAACGATTTATCTTCTATTTTATTGATCAGATCGAGGTTTTAAGGATACCGTTGTGAGTCAGGCATGACCCTATGAAATATATGTATATATAGATAATATTACTTTTCTTTCTCTTGTTTCCCCTCAAATTAGAACTCCCTGTCGTCCAACTATTTACCGAAAAGTTAAAAGTTTTCCGGAGATAATAAAACTTGACAAAACTATCAACTTCGTGGACTCAGGAAGAGTTTAGAATCCAGTTTCCACTCACAATAACAAAATTTAAATTAAATTTTATGTTATCAAAAATTTCTTTTAAGTCACTTATACAACGTAAAAACCGTATGATATATGGTTATATGATATACTGATATCAATTGAATCTTAATCAAACTGAATCAATAACAATGTTAAACGTAGTACTAACTTTTAATTTGTTTAAGACAAATATTTTAAGATCAACAAAAAAAACCAAATTTTTTTAGAAAGCTATCTCTCAAATAGTAATTTTTTGCCTTTTGGTTATTTTTTATAATTTAACAAAAAAGTGCCTTTACAGTTTTTGAAATAACATCCAATTACATAAACTCACCTTGTGAATAAGATATTCAGAGCGTCCCATATCTCTAAGCTTTAAGGCCAAAATAAATATATAATATTCGAAAAACATAGCATTTCCTGCAAGAAAATGTTTATATTAGTCTTATTCAATTTTTCAAATTATTTATTCTTCTTAAATTTTCTTATTAATCCGGGAAATTGTAATTTAGACCCATTGACGATCTAAAATGATATGGGACACCCTGTACAAAACAAACATAAAAAGTAACATATAAACTGGATTTAAATTTTCTTTTGAAGAATTTTCAAGACATTCAGTAAAATCTATTGTCGTTGCACTCAATATGGAAGTTATTCGATTATTTTTCTAGATTGGAAAAAAGAGTTGGGCTCATCAAAATGTCAATAACATCAGAGAGTTCAAAAATAAACAGAGCCGTCCTTTTTTTAGCACGAGAAGAGAAAAGCTGCTTAATAATAATAATAATAATAATAATAACGTTGTTTGCTAAATATCTTTTAAATTTACAAAATTTACAAAATAAAAAAAAAACATGTATATGTAAATGTACAATATTGTTACAAATAATATTTTCTTCTATTTAGTATAGCAAAAGGATATAGCTAGCATAGCTGTTTGAATGCTATATCCTAAAATAATACACATGACGGTGTGAGACTATACAACTAGTAAGGAGAAACCCAGATCAGGAGTTGGGGGGGATCAGAGACCAGGGGTTAAAGAACAACACCCACCTTCTAAAAATGAAAGATTAGAAAGAGTAGAGCTAAGACCTATTTTTACATATTATATGAATCAAATATATCTTTTTTTAAATGCTTCTTAAAAGTATTGAAAGTTGAGATTCTCTTAAGAGTAAGACTAAGGTTATTCCATGTTTTTGGAAGAGTATAGCTAGGAAAAGAAACATTATTGAAACACATAGGTATTATCTTTGCATGCATTAATAATTACATATTAAAGAAATGGCAGAAAAATGGGTTGATCAATATTATTTGTACTTAGTTTGACTGAAAACAGGACAGTGTTTAGCCTGACGGTCAACACATACATATAGATAGATAGTTAGATAGATCGATAGATATACAGTTAGATAGATAGAGAGACAGATAGATAGATAGATAGATAGATATATAGTTAGATATATAGTTAAATAGATTGATTGATAGATAGATATATAGATAGATAGATAGATAGATAGATACATAGTCAGATAAATAGATATATAGTTAGATAGATACAAAGATAGATACTAAGTTAGAGATAGATAGATAGATTGATATGATAAGATAAAATAGGATAAGATAGATATAGTTTATTGCTAAAAATATACATACAAGTTATAATGTTACAGGCAAAAATCTGCAACTATTTTATATGTATTATATGAATATATATGAATATATATATATATATATATATAAAACATTATTGAAACACATAGGTATTATCTTTGCATGCATTAATAATTACATATTAAAGAAATGGCAGAAAAATGGGTTGATCAATATTATTTGTAAACCATATCTAAAAGTTTTCCAATGTTTATGAATCATATCGCTGACTGAGTTTAACAAAATATTTTTAACTTCAAGATGATGTAAAACTTGAAACTAAGATAAAGTCCGAAATCAAAATCTAATGAATCAATTTAATCAGATTGTGCTTGAAATATATATTTCTGTCTTATCGTTTCACTTACTTGAGTACTCTTGATGTATATTTATATTTCTGAAGAGTTTTCCAGTGGCCGAACCATTAAAGTTTAAAACTTATTTGAGATATCAAGTGAAGTAAACATTATAATTTATCTTAAACTTTGTAAACTTTACACAGTTTAGAATAAACTTCAAATTTTAAAAAATTTTAGAGAAAATTGAAACTTTTATTTTAAATAAACTTAAAGTTTTTAGAAAAAACTTAAATAGACAAATTTCATCTGTGATATTTAGATTTGCATTATATTTTTGTATCCAATGCACGCCTAACCCAGTTTAGTTTTCGGTCCCACGGGCAGCCGTAGTACATTTGAATTTCCGAGCCAGATCAACCTTTCTGGTCCCAGTTTGTACTGTATCGCCGGGACATTGGGTATATAAAGGAGACACTCAATAGCCGGTGCAACAAGGTGGAGGCGGTGAAACTTTAGGTTGAATGTACTTTTACAAGAGGGTATGGGATGCGTGGCCCTTATCCCAGCAAGCTTTTTTGTCGCCGTTTAAATGAGAAACAAAAACAAGACAATTCTGTAAATCTGAAGATTGCTTATTGATAGCCCAAACTCGATTAAATTCCAGGTCCCAGGGTGAGCCCACATTTTTTGTATGCACCATCCATGAAAGGTTCATGGTCCTCATAATCATTAATTCGCCATCAATAAGTTTTGATTTCGACCCTAGGGCCAAGTTGTTTACTTTTGTCTACTGAATTAAACTCTAGAGAAAGAAAAGGATAAGGTTCTAAAGGATGTTTGTCAGCAGGATAAAATTTCCATAAATCAACTTTGTTAAACCTAAGGTGTAAGGGAAACACATAAAACTCCGGTTTATTAGATGTACCTACAGCCTTGTTTTCAGCTAGACCAGGTTGTACAGTGTACATACAGACCTATACAGAACGGGTCAGTATATAAATGGTTTATCATCTTTTAGTGAAATAGTGGGGTTTAGTGGAGATTAATGTGGATATAATGCATATTGTGGAGAGATGGAAGTTCCCTACATTTTCCTGTGATATATTTATACAGCCGCTCAGAAACTGGTTTAATTAAGGTATATACAATAGGAAAACAAGGCCTTCCTACCCTGCCGTATTGTGGATGTTTCTCTAGAATCAGATTTGTTTTTTTTATAATCTTTGTTATTATTTTTATTACGCACAAACAAAGGAATTGAGTTTTTGCCACAAACTCAAATTTCGAATTCCTATATCTTTGCAACCTATTGGTGTAAATCTTTATTATTTCAAACTTAGATTATTCGATCTAACAGATTATATGTATAGTTTGACATGGCTATACGGTTTACGACTTTGAATTGCCGAGATAAGAATTAGAACATCAGAGTTTGTGGCAACAACTCAATTCCTTTCTGAGCACTCTTAGTATGCCACTTTATATGTGCAGAAATCCTATTACGCCTTGCTTATATTAAATATGTTGTGTTATATTTCTTGCATAATATTAATCTTGACGAATACAGAGATGGATACACGTCTCTCTTTCATTTATCTGTGGACAATTGGATAGCACTAGTTTTATGGATGTACAAGCAGGATCCATAGTAAAGAAACCGAGTTTTTGCCACAAACTCTAATTTACATTCAGATGTCGCAGACCTTTGATATTTCAAACTAAGCTGTTAAAGTTGAACAATGTATCCCCCTCTCCCCCTCTCGCTTTCTCCCCCTCTCCTCCTCTCCAACCTTAACCTTGTCTTTTGATCTCTAAGACTGTTGACTGTTCTATGGTTGGAAGAAGAGAAGGAACTGGACGAGAGAGAGGCCAGACCAGAGCTCCGAGTAGGATTTATTATACTCATCATAGATACAGGGAATAGATCCACAGTTTATCTACAGGACGGATCATGAGAATGAAAACACAGTTTATCAACAGGACGGATCATGAGAGTGAATACACAGTTTATCTACAGGACGGATCATGAGAATAAATACACAGTTTATCTACAGGATAGATCATGAGAATGAATACACAGTTTATCTTCAAGACGGATCATGAGAATGAATACACAGTTTATCTACAGACAAGTAGACAAGTAGACACAAGCAGACAAGTAGACAAGTAAAAAAGTAGACAAAGTAGACAAGTAGACAAGTAGACAAGTAGACAAGTAGACAAGTAGAAAAGTAGACAAGTAGACAATAGACAAGTAGACAAGTAGACAAGTAGGCAGGCAGACAATAAAGAAAAAAAGATAATTATGCAAATAAATAAAATGACAGGCTGAATACCAAATCTTTAAAAGGCGAACAAACAAGGGTATAAACTTCAGTCATTGGAATAAGTAAACAATTAGAGAAGAAAAGCACAATATAGACTTAACCGTAGACATGCATATTCTTGTTGATAAGGAAATATATTAGTAAACATACTAAACAAGCCTCCTATATTCTCTATAGAAATTCAACAGTATTTCCTTGCAAAGTGTCTACCCTGCATACTTGGAATCAGGTCAAGTTGACCTGCATGCTCCGATCTATATGCCGGGGTCACGTGATCCTGGCTCTGTCACCTGATTGGTGATTTGTAAACGTCACGTGAAATGCATTAGTGTTCTGATTGGACGCATAAGGTTTAAGTACTTGAAGGATACTTGTAATTACTAAGCATTCCTAATTTTAATTCAAGTGATAACAGTTTTAAATTCAAATTTAAAAACAAAATTTGCAATTCAATACAATAAATGGAATTAGATATTTAACTTGAAAATAACAAAAACTCCTTACATATATGTGTTTGTGTAATTGTATATCTTATACATATATATTTACAATCCAAACCTGTGTACATTTGAATATCCGAGTTGGGCCAATCTTTACGGTTCTAGTTTGGACTCTATGTCTGTTTGTTTGTTTATTTGTAACCGATAAACGTCAAAACGGATAAAGCGATCGAGTGTGGGACCTCACATGACCCCGGCCAGGGAAGGTTTATGGATGCTCAGAATTAAAAAAATTGTCTCCAAAATCTTTTACTTTTGTAAAATTTTGTAAATATTAATAAATCCGCGAACTTTTTTTGCTGAATAAGATCTGTTTAAACCTACTATGTTTATACAAAATTGTATATAAATAGATTTTTGTATAAATTTAACACATTTTTATATCAATCAATTTTAAACAATTAGCGGATTTCAGCTCATGTCGCGTTTTCGAAACATATGGAATTCATATCAATGTCAACTTTCAAGCATTTACGCACTTATGAAACAAAACAAGATTTTTGATAAGGTATAATATAAACAAAATAGAAAATAAAAACAAACTGTTCTTTAATAATTTAAAAATCATTACAGCATTTAGATATCAAAATATTAATATCATTTGTTCTTACAATATAGATTTAACTAGAAATGCTTAAAAATAAATCATCCATATTCTCAAATTTAACAGATAAAATGTGGAAACATCGACTTCTGAAATAATGCAGAAGTCGATTTAGTCTTATAAGATAATTTTTGCTTTCAGAGATTTATTTTGTAAGTTATGGAAGTGAGTTTTGTTTTGGATTGTGGTTTATACCCAGAAACGGGAAAGTGGGTTTTGTCTCGAAAAATGGAAAACCTAACATTGTCTTGACAACGGTCAAGAGCTTTAATATAAAAGAATGCCTATTTTAATTTTGATTTTTAAAAAGTGTAAAATTGGGAATTGTTGTCCTCGTCATGTTTAATAAAATGTTGGTTTAGTTAGAAATGGGCCAAGTGTTAGTCTTGGAACTAATGTCCTCTGAGATATGATTTTAAATAGAAAGGAAATCACTTATGATAATGGAATTGGAGTTATCTCCTATTAGAAATTAAGAAGGATCTCCTATGAAATGTTGTGTCTCCAACGAAATGAGACTCGATTGATCATAAAAAAAGAAAATTTTGTCTAAAACCTAATTGTCAAAAGCCTTTTTGAAGTCTGTTTGTGACGCACCTTAAAGTTTGCCAATTTAGAGATTTTTGTTCAGTCATCAAAACATGTTCACGTAATATCATGCCTTTCATTGATCAGATACAGTCCAATCTTTAAAAAAAGTCTTTGCCCCCCCCCCACTCTTCTTTTTCTCCAAAATTAGGTAAAGATTAACTTTCGCTGTTTTGGGTATTATCCCCACCTAATTAATATTAAAACGTTTTCAATATGATGAAAATTGCTAGTATTTGAAATATTACAAAAAGTCAGGGATTACTAGGTGCAGCATAACAAAAAAATTGATTTTTCAGTTTTAAAGTTTAGTACGTATAATAGAATAAGATTAAGCATGTACAATGATTTACCAATATTTATATTAATTTTTAGCAAGAAGAACAAGAGGGTTTATTGCACGTTGAGGCGTCAGATAACATTTCTGATAAACTTTTTTGAATATGCCTAACGAGGCATTTCTTTTTAAGTCAAGTGGCAGTTATTCCATATCTTAAGAAGTGCATATGGGGGAAGATATTCTAATGAGCCTGTATTCAGAATGTCAATTTGATAGTTAAGAGATCTCTTAAAATTTCCGAGTTTTTTAAAAGTGTTGTTAAATGATGAGGGTCTTCTTTTTTCGTGCATACATAAATGTTGCTTGATTGAAATCAGTCAAATCATTTAACTTAATGTTACTTGGAAGTAGATTTCTTATATTTACTTGATAATGCAAACACTGCGCTAGATGCTTTTACAGCTTTAAGAGATGGTGATTCCAGGTTAGGTTTTCATCAAGATCTATTTCAAGAAACTTATAGGTTTACTTTTTACCAACAGCACCTATTCTATCTATTCCCTTATTTTCGATGAAGTAGAAGAAATAATAGCAAAAATAATAATTATAATAAAAATAATTATATTAATAATAATAATAATAATAATAATAATAANTTACAATTACATGATGATTAATCAGCGCTTAACTCTCATATTTTACCTTTACATAATGATTAATCAGCGCTAAACTCTCATCTATAGTTCTACATCTATCCAATACAGAGGTCGACATCCCGTTCTTCAACTGCGCTCGTCCAGACGTCATTAAACTCTCTACACGGGACAGCGTTGAACTCTCCTGACAGAAGGAGCGCGACATCCTGTCGTCACTGCGGAATGGTCGACGGACGTTGACATGATCGCCGAGTTGAGGTAGACTGAAATAATATCAATGATAATAATAATAATTATTAAAATAATAATAATAGATAGATAGTATAGGTGAATAGGATAGATAGATAGTATAGGTGGAATGGATAGAAAGATGGTATAAGTGAATTGGATAGATAGTATAGGTAGATCTAGCATATATAGATCTACGAATATATTTGAATAACATGGATAGATAGTATAGGTGGATAGGATAGATAGATAGTATAGGTGAATAGGATAGATAGATAGTATAGGTGGATAGGATAGATAGATAGTATAGGTGAATAGGATAGACAGATAGTATAGGTGAATAGGATGGATAGATAGTATAGGGAATAGGATAGATAGTATAGGTGGATAGGATAGATAGATAGTATAGGTGAATAGGATAGACAGATAGTATAGGTGAATAGGATAGATAGATAGTATAGGTGAATAGGGTAGATAGATAGTATAGGTAGATCTAGCATATATAGATCTACGAATATATTTGAATAACATGGATAGATAGTATAGGTGAATAGGATAGATAGATAGCATAGGTGAATAGGATAGATAGTATAGGTGAATAGGATAGATAGATAGTATAGGTGAATAGGATAGATAGATAGTGTAGGTATGAATAGGATAGATAGATAGTATAGGTGAATAGGATAGATAGTATAGGTGAATAGGATAGATAGATAGTATAGGTGAATAGGATAGATAGATAGTCTAGAATAGATAGTAGAGGAGGATACAGAAAATGCTGGGAATTCAGATTTTCTCCAGTACACATTAATCCTCCAGCCTCCTCGCAGTTAAATAT
This sequence comes from Eurytemora carolleeae, assembly GCF_000591075.1. Lineage (NCBI taxonomy): Eukaryota > Metazoa > Arthropoda > Copepoda > Calanoida > Temoridae > Eurytemora > Eurytemora carolleeae. The sequence goes on from NW_019396153.1 coordinate 241,649, forward strand.
TTAAATAGAAGTTACAAGTTATATGTACACTGTGATCGTGATTAGCACAACGTACACTGTACACTACATACTGTACAGTGTACTGTACACAGTGCTGCGTTTTCTTAATTTTATATTACTTTTTCTAATACTAGCTTGGGAACCCAGCGTTGCCCAGGTTACTCAGAGTTACTCCCGCCGTTTACCCGCACTTGGTCGTAAATTACGATTTTACGAAATTACTATTTTCCCCGGTTAGAGTCGGCCCAATCAACTTAGAATCTCAAAACCAAAAAACATTTCCGTGGCTCTCACGAGTTCCCCAATCAAAATTTGAGGCAAATCGGTCCAGTGGTTTTTGAGTTATGATCGGACTAACAAACAGAGATTACAACTTTATATCTTTCTATATATTAAAGCTCTTCGTTCATATATATACATATATGTTTGTATGAATATATATATATCGGCTATTGCTGGCCAAACGGCTGGATCAATCGGCTGAAATTTTCTTTCCCGGTAAAATCGTTCAAGTGCGGGTAAAAACCGACGGAGTAACTTTTTGTGTTGCCAAGAAAGTATAATATATTATATCTCTGATAATATTAATATTATATCTGATTATGATAAATGAGCTGGAAATCCATCAAAATTTAATACTTTGACACAAACTCTGAAAATATCTTTTTAGATTTTACAAAATGATAATCAAGAAACCCATTATATCAATGTGAAGAGTAAAATATAAATAGCTAAAGTTCTAAATTCAAAACAATGACGACAAGAAAAGATTTTTAGAATTACTGAATCTTTTATCGAGGAGAATTTAAGTTTAACTCAATCTATATTTATTCATTCAAAAGTTTTCAGCTCCGAGTTTTTCTTAAAATAAATAATAACCTTTTGCCCCGGAGCATGAAATTTTAAATTCAAATGGAGGATGATAATTCTGTAAAAATACAGGAAATACTCTTTCCTCAAAGGGAGTGTTCGCGAAAAATGAAAGGGTGTATAGGCTTAATGCGATAAAAAAGCACTTTTGATCGCTACTAATCTTACTTCTATATATTGTGACTATAAGTAGAAAATTGTTAAAAACGAAAATACCGAAAAATAATTGATATTTCATAATATTTTGTATTTTTATGATCTGAGAGTTACTTTTGATTCCTGTTTCGAGGATTTTTGATAATGAAGACGACAATTTCATATTTTCCAGGAATGTTCGAAAATCCAGCACAGCGAAAATCATTTAAAAAAACAAAATCAGAAATATTATGAAATATTAACTATACACGAATGCGTCCAAAAAAAATCGATGACTATTGTTTGTAATATCTAAATGATTTGTTTGGAATTAAATTGATTTGTTTACGGTCCGAGTTGAATGTTGCATCTTTCTGAATTTGTATGGACACTACGTTCTTCGGTGTGAGTCGTTTTTAACAATTTTCTCCTTATAGACGCAACAGATAGAAGTAAGATTAGTAGCGATCAAGAGCGCTTTTTTATCACATTAAGCTAATATTCCCTTTCATTTTTCGCGAACACTCCCTTTAAGGAGAATTTTTTTTGGGATAGTGCTGAGCGACTGAACTGTACATAATTTTAAATTGAAGGGTTCAAACCCTTACATCAGAAAAAGTTCTCTATTGCTTAACTACATTTAAGCAATTTTGCCAGTAATTAAAAGCAGTAATACGCACATGGAGAAATTTATTGTAAAAAAAATTATACCCTTTTTTGTTGATTAAAATTTTGAATAGGTGAATGAAGCGTAACACAATGGTGCGTACTTAATATAACGAATTAGAGATCCTGACTGTATCGGAATATTTTCAGTATGTTTGAATCTTTATTGAAACATCCATCAAAACTAATGTAAAAGATTTAATATAATTTACTATTTCATAAACAAGGTTTCGAACAATTAGGAGAATCAGTAAACCTAGTCCGTGTATTATAGTGCACAGTTCCTGTTTTTTTGAAAATATACAACAACAACAAAAAATGGTGGTAATCATGGTGTAGCTATCATGTCTGCAGGCAGGCACTTATGCATTTTAGCTCCGGGCATTTATGCATTTATGCCCTTATCCATAATTTTTGCTGATTTTCAAAGTTTTTTCTCTCGATTTTCTTTTATTGGATACATAATCATCGAGCTCCTTATCTTGCTAAAATAAAAGCCACTTTGTAAATTCATAAATCCATAATTTTTGCTGATTTTTTAAAAGTTTATCTCTCGCTCTTCTTTCATCGAATATTTAAAACTTAAAATGAAAATATAGTGGGTGAACAAGCCACTTTATAATTTTATAAATGTATAAGCTTCTGTTTGTTTAATAAAGTATTTGAGAAGAAATGTCTGCAGGCTTTCAACCTAAAATTATCTCTAAGAAATATTTTTAGAAATAATCCCAAAATACAGGAAGGAAACCTGAATGATTTTGTTTTTGTAATAGTATACTGATAATTATTACTTTGTTGGAATACAATACAATATTTTTAGGTTCTCCTAATCTGTGTATCTTGCCTAAAACTATATTATTAGTAAACATTTTAAAACTAAAATGACCGAAAAAATTCGTTAAAAATGCATGAATTTTTAAACTTTAACGGAAGGATAAAACAGAAAGGGATCGCAAATAAGAAGAAAACTTTTTTACGGGCGCATAACTTTTTAAAGACTTTCTTTTTAATTGAAAGTTACAAATATTATCTCTTTGCAGATTTTTTATTATAATTAATTATTAATAGAGAAAAACAAAGAATGTACAAGTTGCACACAAAGAATATTAAAGAAATTTGCAAATTTTGCACTGTTTGCAAAGCATGTAATACGTTTCCTTTCAGGAATAAAATTTTGCAAATAAATTTACCAAATTAGCAGGATTGCAAATACTTTTTAAAAGGTCAAAACATTTTACCTGTATTCATTTGCAGTTTTTCGAAAATAATACATTTAATATTTTTTTATTTTTTAGGTTTTTTTAGACATATGTTTTCATAATCAATTAATCTAGCTTTTGGAACAACATTTTTTCTGGGTTTCTTAAGCATTTCTTACTTTTGGGCCTCCTACTTTTTAGCTTTGAACACTGTATTAAAATATTTGTTCTTAATATTTAAGACTCCGAAATTATTTCAAAACTTTCTTTCGAAATTTTGATGACAATTTTTAGGGATATCTCAAAAACTATAAGATTTCTAATATCTCTAAAATGATTGATTGATTGAGTTTCTTTAAAATAATATTTCTTATTTTTCTGCGATGTTTTGTCTTCCTTTTAAAAATAAATTCATGTTGAAAATAATATTGGCTACCTTCTGCATTTCTAATTGGACGCCTACTTTCTCCAGTTCCCTCTATATCTATGTAACTATCTGTCGGCGTGTCAGATTGTTTAAAAATTGCTTCATGCTTGACGAGAAAATTAGAGCACTTTTCCCTCCAGTTCTTTTTCAGGTTTTTGTTCAGGAGTCTTTTCTTATCAGAACTGTAAAGCAGAATTGTTTGAAATTAACCTTCCTTTATTTGAAAATGTAAACTAGACTCTAACTAAACTTTGCGAATCCTTATATATTTTAAACCTGGTGTCGCGGAACTGTTTTAAACAACGAGTTCTGTTGAATCAAATGGTCAAGGTTTGAAATATCAAAGATTACAATAAATATAGATTAGAAAACTAGAGTGTCAGGCGATAAATCAGTTTCTTTGACAAATTTTGAATACGGACACAAAAACGTTCTATTTCTCGGTTATTATGATGGAATTACATTCTTTGGAGCGCTAGAGATCATAATATTAGAAATAGAAGTCTGCTTAAATCAGGTTTTCTCCAGTTTTGACGTATTTTGAATAATTTTTCAGTGGGATTTGATGGGTTAACATTTTAATTGACATTTGCCTATATATATTCAGGACTTTTTGTCCTAACTTTCTAATACGTGCAAATACATACTTTTACTTTCCTTTCCTTTTACTTTAAAAAATTGGATTTGATTAAATATTTTAGAAGATAAAGATGGCTATATATGCCCACTGCACAGTAAAAACGAATTCTGAATAAATCTATGTGCGATATTTTTTAAATCCTCTGAAATATTTAAGTAAATGTATTAAAATAAAACTAATAAAATTAAAATAAAAAATAATAAAAATTAAATTAAAGTTTTGTAAATAACATGAAAATAGAAAAAGGAATACAACGAAATAAAATGAACCAAAATAATTTGAAGGAAAGTTAAATTAGAAACGGTGGTAAGCGATTATATCAATATAATGAAGACAACTTTTAATTTTAGTTTTAAATGATAACAAGCTTTTTCTATAAACAATTTAAGAGAAGCTTTTAAAACGAAATTGAAATTGAAAGTCGTCTTCATTATATTGCTATAATTGCCTACCACCATAGGAAAGAAAACAGAAAAAAATCTAAAAAATTAACAGAAATGAAAAGAAATAAAACTAAATTGATAAAATGTTGCTTTCCCAAATACCCCCGAAATGATGCGATCTAATCTACTGGAAATATACCGTATCTGTGAAGCAAGGGAGGGTTGAAGGGGGGGGGGTGATAAGAGTTTAATGTCAAAATATTGATGAATACGATTTTTCAAGCTCGATGCTCAACATGGCGTTGATCTGTTATGTTTCATGAACCTTGTATGTTTATATCCTCTTTCTGAATAAATTCATGTTTTCCAGCCTTTTTCATGTCAGATGAAATATCATATGTATGATGTCCAATTTATTTTAATTTAAGATTCAGTTGACGAATAGTCTAAAGAGAATTTTTACAATTTTAATGGATGTTTTGGCTTTTAACACAACATTATTCTTTACAAAAATTTGAATTTAAAGATAAGAAATAAATTTTCTAAAAAAAAGATTAAAGGAACAGCTGCGGCGTAATTACAATTTACTCTCCATTTAAAGAGTTACACGTCTAATTCACAACGGAGTCATGTTCAGAGAGATCATCAATGGTCTCTTTAACAGAACACCGACGATCAAAAATTGTCTATTTTTAGAACAGCAAGGATATCTCCATCTTTTTGTTTAGAGACCAAGGTTGGACGGGTTCAATTGTAAATCAAGAATGTAGGAATGTATATTTTTTAGATGAAATTACATTTACGGTTCCTTCTTTAATGTTTACCTTTCCATTTATTTTAACTGTGATGTTTTCCCAGGATATACAGCAAACTTTTAACCTTTCAATAGAAAGCAAAGTTGTAAACAAAAAATTATCCCTTTTCCTGAAAATAATTTTTAAAGGCATGATTTCATCATTCAACCAAAAATACATTATTGGTTTAATACCTGGTGGTTAGGTCGGCCCTGTAAAATGTTAAAGGGGTCCTCTTTTTCTTTAAAAATGATTATGTGAAACTTTGTTATTTTGTAATATTGTCTTTTTACACAGTTTTTGTGATTTCCAAAATAATATTAATTTTCATTTTAAGTTTAAAACTGCGGATTTAACAAAAATATAATTTAAAATTCTAAAATGTCTCAAAAATCCATTTTGCTGTTGGTAGGCGATATCATGATAGAATAAATAAATTCTGAATATATCTTAGCTTATCTACTGTTTGTTTGCAATGAATAGTAAATTGAAACCATGTAAGTTATTCTTTTTGATTGGAGGATTGTGGGGAATTTTGGTGGATTTATACACTACATATATCACAACTAATTATTGTCTAACCCCCCCCCCCCTCTCTACCCCATTTTGATAAATTTGTCATTAAGATCAAGTTACTGAAGGATAATTTAAACTAATTGATCTAGAACAAAGTTAGTTATAAAATATCTAAGGTGGGGACAGAGTTGATTGATTGGTGTATTTGTTTAAGAGGGTTGTTAAAAACGACTCAAGGGAGGGGGGGGGGGGGTGCAGGGAGGGGGAAGAAGAATGATTACAAGGATGCAAAATAATAAAGTTGATAAAAATGTGGGGAAAACTATTGCTAAGTAAACAGTGTAAATGTCAAAAAAATAAAATAGGGAAAAGTGGAAACATTTATTTTTATAACCTTAGACCCAACCGGCTTTCTATGAATTTATCTATCTATCTCGTAATCTATTTATCTAATAAACTCCGGACTAACCAGAGTGAGAAGCATTCGGTTTCTCCTATTTGTGAAATTAAACTTGCGAATTTGTTTATTCTATACTTTTTTATTGAAAATGTTTATGCTGACAAGTATATAGGAAAAAAGACTAAAAAATTATGTCAATGGGACAAATTGTGATGAAAACCCCCAGCTTTCTGGAATATTGACAGAACCGTTAATTCCATGGCGTGAATATATATCTCTTTCATATCTTTAAATTAGAATATAAGATTTATCATATCATAACTTATCTCTAAAAGTCCTCTTCCTAAATTCCACATTTGATGGGTCTTATTTTATCTTAAATCGTAATAATGTGAAGTTTGGAATTGTTCTTTTCTAATTTCGAAATTTAATAAAAAGCCATGTTTTCTAAATTTATTTGCCTTTTACATCGCCTCGATCATAACCTACCTTAATACTAAGGATTTGATGACAAATTGATTTCCCGCCAAAAATATGCTTTTTTTCTTTATATCCCCGGCCTGGTCCACTGTAGCCGACATAGTTTTATGAATTTGTTATCTTCCCCCTCCTAGCAAGGCATGGGGCAGTTATTCTAGGCTTAGCTCCTGCATGCCATAAATTGCAAAGGGTAACTTTCAAAACATTCGATTTTTTTTTCAATCAGTTTTAGACTTCATGAAGGAAACGTTGAACTAGATTCTCTCTTGATCTAGATGTTAAACAAGGCTTTGTTTATATTTTAATGATCAGCAAAGCGTTAGAGGTGAATAGTTTTCAAATCTATTGAAAAAAATTATACAATTAATAAAGATGTTTGATACATCATATGTAATATGTATTTATCTACAGTGATATCTAGAAAACTATGGAATATGAAGTCGTCTTTTAGACTCGATCAAGTTATCTTTAACTAGTGTAATGAACACACCCATTTCACTTGATAAGCGATTTGATAACGAGTCAAGCTATTTGCTTTGTAATTACATCAAATGCACTTCAATTTTTCTGTAATGTCGTATTCCTATTCTACTGTTTTCTGATTATCACTGTATTATTACATTTACTTCCTGTCTTGAGACAGATCTAAAATTTTTATTTGATTTGAAATGCTCGAATTTCTTTTATAAAGGAATTGAGTTTTTGCCACAAACTAAAATATTCTGATTCCAATATCTTTGCAACCTTATGGTGCAAACCTTTGATATTTCAAACTTAGATTATTTTATCTATAAGTATTAATTGTTTAAAATATCTAAGGTCTACGTCATTGGGTTACAAAGATATAAAGATTAGAAAATCAGAGTTTGTGGCAAAGACTCAATTTCTTTCCGTGAGTAAAAATTAAGTATTTTTAATGAAGAAATCTGCTAAAATTACAAATATCGCAATTTTTGTTTTCAAAGGGTAATTAAATTTTAGAGATTAGATAAGCTGTTATATTTAAAATTGTACTGTTCTGAATACAGGGTGTTCCAACAAACATAAATATTTAGTACCACCTTTCATTCATCCTTTGGTATAAACGCTTTAAACAAATCATATAAATATTACTACAATTGTAAAAAACCAACATCTTAAATAGTAAAGATTTATACATGCATAATTTGTATTCTCAAAAGTTAAAATGAATTTTTTAAATCAGTTTTTCTAATTGGTGTCGTGGTCAATCTTTATATGTTTCTAAACAAATTGACCATGACGCCGCAGATCCGTGGATCAGCTGATATCTGGCCAGTTTAAACATTTCCCGCATTATTTCGTTCATTCCTCATTCCTTCATTAATTAACTGTCTAACAATGTTAAAATAATGAAGAAATTTTCATTGTATATTTTATCAACAGGTTTCTAAAATTCCAAGATATTATCGAATTAAAATCACATGTCTTTTGTGACTGGAAAGCAGGCCAAATTTGAAAAATATAAAAAGAATACATTTTTAAACTTCATTTTAATTGTTTGTTCGGAATTTGAAATAAATACATTTCTTTAAAGTAAACTGCAAAGACTCAAGTTTTTAAACCAATTCAAACAGATTTAAAATCAATCTTTTTTTCTCCTATGTTTGCACAAACCAATTTCAATTGTTTAAAAAATTATAATTGCCATTTTTTTGTAACTCTGCACAATACGAGAGGTTTTTGACTCTTTGAGGGTCACATTCTGAAAATGCAAAATGTGAGTCTGTCTAAATTTATTTTTATCATTTCAGAGAAGGCTAAAAAATGCCGCCTCCTCCCCCTCCTCCTCCTCCACCAGGGGGGTTAAAAGTGCCACCTCCCCCTCCTCCCCCACGTGGGGCTCCAATGCCCCCACCTCCTCCACCCAATGTTCCTCTAGGGGTCCCTGAAGTTGCCTTGGATCCTGGAAGACTTGATTTAATGTCAAGCTTACGTGGAAACTCTGCCAAAAGATTGCTGAAACCAGTTCCTAGGTAAACCTGTTAGCAAATTTCAAATTACAAATTTTTACATTATAATTAATTTTTTAAATTAGAATGTACCCAATATGAAAATAAAAAACTACTGATCAAGTCATAAATCTGAAGTGCTGCGCTTTTAATCTAGTTTATAAAACTTTTTTTTCCGCACTGAAACAAAATTGCAATGCCTAGTTGTGATATTGCGATGAGTCCCAACTACTTTGCTCCGGAATATTTTTATCAGTGCGCGCTGTATTCATTTTTGTCAGGAAGGAGAAAAAGCATTTTAATATGATTGAACTGCTAAAAGTGGAAGAGAAGAAAAGGCAAGGAGGAATAGGGGTGGCAAAGTCTCTTAAACCATCGGTAGAAAATAAGGTAAAGGTGTAAAACGATTTAAACTTTGGTCTTGTAACAGTCCTGTTGTTCTAAGCTGCAATGTCTTGTATGAAATATTGTATATATATTTAAAAATTAAGGTTTCTGCTTCAAGCAAGTCTGTAGTTTCAGCACAGGATCTTGTAGCTGCTAAACTGCGTAGAACGGAACCGAAGGAGACATCTACTGTTCCTCTTAGAGCCAGACCTACAGGTAAACTCCGTCGAACAGAACTAAAGGAGACATCTACTGTTCCTCTTAGAGTCAGACCTACAGGTAAACTGCATAAAACAAAACTAAAGGAGACATCTACTGTTCCTCTTAGACCCAGACCTACAGGTAAACTGCGTAGAACATAACTAAAGGAGACATCTACTGTTCCTCTTAAACCCAGACCTACTGGTAAACTGCGTAGAACATAACTAAAGGAGACATCTGCTGTTACTCTTAGAGCCATACCAAAAGGTAAACTGCGTCACACATAACAGAAGGAGACATCTACTATCCTTCTCAGAGCCATACCTAGAGGTAAACTGCGTAGAATATAAAAGAAGAAGACACGTACTCTTCCTCTTAGACTCAGATCTACAGGTAAACTGCGTAGAACTGAGCAGAAGGAACATCTTCTGTTCCTCATAACCCAGATCTACAGGTAAACTGCGTAGAACAGAGCAGAAGGAACATCTTCTGTTCCTCATAAACCCAGATCTAAAGGTAATCTGCGTAGAAGTAGAACAGAACAGAAGTATGTTACTGTAATATTAGGAAAAGCTAAAAATTGAATTTATTTAGAAGCAGGTGTAAAGCCATTAGAACATGTAAAATGTTCCACAACAGATGATGATTTGGATGCTCTTTTTGCAGCCATTGATAAGGTATACATAAAAAACGAAAAAAATACAAAACCTTCTTTCAGAAATAGTTTTTTTTGAGCTTAAGAAAAGCATCCATGAATGGTTGTAAAAGTTTCCAGTATTTTTCAATTTTTACATAAACCCTTAGCTTGTAATTCTGAGTTTGCATAGTTTTGTTTTATAAACAACTTTACAACTTTTTTCAATGAACCATTAGTTTTTCAAAGAACTTAAGAAAACATTTTTAAAAAACAAATTGACAAAGTTTATCAAGCGATAATGTTGAAACTAAAATTAATAACTAATGACATTTCGCATAGTTCTAAAGTTGGGTTAATTCAGGAGATAGAACTTGATCCTGATGTTGCACTTGATCTCCTAGATGTTCTTGATGATGATGTAGAGAATATGGATGCTGAACAGGTAAAAATAACAGATCTACAAACAAATCGTGGGTTTTATAGCAATAACTTTTATAAAACACTCTCTGCCATTTAACCCGGATCCTGCAATATTAACAAGAGACAAAATATTAAAGGGACTAAACGGGTAATTTAAAGTGACCCTCCATGCAAAGATGGCGATGCCCGATTTACAAAGGTACCCTTTAATGCTTTTTTCTGACCAAGTACGTAATAGAGATCAATGATTTTCCTTTTTTCAACAATTTATTTTCATTTCCGGGTTCTCTGCGAAAATGTCTTGCACATTCCTTATTTATAAGAAGCAACGGAGAAATTCACAGAAATAAACACTTTTCGAGTAAAAAAAACGATTTTTTTATCCGATTAAGGTTTCAAGGGTACGGTTAAAAATAGAGCATTGTCATATTTGCAAGGCGTGTCACTTGAAATTACGCTTACCGTCCCTTTAAGGTTTAAAAAATGAAACAGTAACAATTATAAATATTATAAAAGATGACAAGCTAAAAACAAGCAAAAATTTAGGAAGACGAGATGGAGCTAGTTAAATCTTCAATATATTTACCGCCTGATGATGAATATGAAATGCAGATAGACGAACCAGAAGAAGAGGAAGATGAAGAAATGAAGGTAATTTAATCAGTTTTTCTTCATGTTTTGAAAAATATTAAATTATACTTAAAGTGGACGTTTGATCGGTTTAAAGTGGACGTTTGATCGGTTTAAATTGGATGTTTTTGATCGGTTTAAAGTGAATGTTTGATCGGTTTAAATTGGATGTTTTAAAGTGGACGTTTGATCGGTTTAAAGTGGACGTTTGATCGGTTTAAATTGGATGTTTGATCGGTTTAAAGTGAATGTTTGATCGGTTTAAATTGGATGTTTGATCGGTTTAAATTGGATGTTTGATCGGTTTAAAGTGGATGTTTGATCGGTTTAAATTGGACGTTTGATCGGTTTAAAGTGGACGTTTGATCGGTTTAAAGTGGACGTTTGATCAGTTTAACGAGCTAAAGCGTGCTTTACTTCAACCTCCGAAAGTATTAGCTACAGTTTGTTTACATATATTTATTTTATATACTTTTATAAAAGCTTAATATATAAACCCAAATCTGTATTAGAAAGTCGTCTTTACTTTTGGGATTTAAACACTTACCACTGGGACATATACCTTCCCCCCTTATTCATGTTTAGTTAATATTTCCATCACGAACTTGAATTTGTCAACGCTGTCTCTGCAAATTTACTTTCAAAGTTTCTTTACAAGTCTGAAACCTGTTTTTGCAAAATATTGCTAAGTTTGCTAATTTCATTGAGTTTGAACGGTTATCTTAGCTGGTTAACTGAGCCGGTTAACTTGTAGAGTTAATCTGTTATTTTGTCTGTTTGATTTATTAGTTAATTCAATAGCCCAAAGTTGTAAATACGATTTAGTCGCCCAATTACAAAATAACCTGACAGAAAAGAAAGTTTATTCACATCTTTTATTTATAAATTACATCTTAGTTTACCAATTCACTTTAGCATGATGCTTCGAAAATATTTTAGAAATTTTAATTTATTCCTTTAAGGCTGAACAATGTTTAATGAGAAAGTTGATTTTATATTTGCGCTGTTTAGGAATCTGATCTATGATCTAGGGTTCAGCGTAGGGGTAGGGTTCAGGGTAGAGATGAGAAGGGTTCAGGTTAAGGACGAGTAGGGTTCAAGGTAAGATGAGTAGGGTTCAGGGTAGGGATGAGTAGGGTTCAGGTTAGGGATGAGATTGAGAAGGGTTCGGGGTAGAGATGAGAAGAGTTCAGGGTAGAGATGAGAAGGGTTCAGTTTAAATATGAGAAGGGTTCAGGTTAAGATGAGTAGGGTTCAGGGTGGAGATGAGAAGGGTTCAGGGTAAAGATGAGTAGGGTTCAGGGTAGGGATGATTAGGGTTCAGGGTAGAGATGAGAAGGGTTCAGGTTAGGGATGAGAAGGGTTCAGGGTAGAGATGTGTAGGGTTCAGGTTAAGGACGAGTAGGGTTCAAGGTAAGCTGAGTTGGGTTCAGGGTACGGAAGAGTAGGGTTCAGGTTATGGATGAGAAGGGTTCAGGGTAGAGATGAGAAGGGTTCAGGGTAGATATGAGAAGGGATCAGTTTAAATATGAGAAGGGTTCAGGGTAAAGATGAGTAGGGTTCAGGGTAGAGATGAGAAGGGTTTAGGGTAGAGATGAGAAGGGTTCAGGTTTAGGATGAGTAGGGTTCAGGGTGGAGATGAGAAGGCTTCAGGGTAGAGATGAGAAGGGTTCAGGTTAGGGATGAGTAGGGTTCAGAGTAAAGATGAAAAGGGTACAGAGAAGAGATGAGTAAGGTTCAGGTTAGGGATGAGTATGGTTCAGGTTAGAGATGAACATGGTTCAGGTTGGAAAGATCTCTACTCTAACCTAAAGCCCTATGACGTACATCAAACTTAAGCCCCAATCTTCTCCATAGTCCACCTTAACCCTAGAGTTTTAACCTCTTATTCTTTACATTTTAGATATAATTTTTCACATTTCAGATCTAATTCAACACTTTTGATAAAAAAACGTTCTTTATTATTCACTGCCAGAAAATAGTTTTTTTTTCAAAAATTAAATTTAAGATTGAATCTCACATTTTTCCGAAAAAAGTGGGATTTTGATCTAATTTTGTTTTAAGTCATATTCCACGTATGTTAGATTCTGTTAGATCAAATTCCAGTGCACCATATTTGCGTTATCTTCAGGAGATGCTGGAGATGCTTGAGAGTGCTAAGGAGGAACTTGATAGTACTGGAGAGGATCAAATCAAACTCCTCATGGAGAAGGTAGATTTTCAAAAAATATTAAAGAAAACTAAAAATGTTATTTCTTAAATTTTTAGTTGGATGATGACGATTACTTCAACACTCTGAAATCAGATATAGCAGCTAAAGAAAGGGAAAAGTTAAGAATAGAAATTAAATCAAAAGAAAAAACAAGAGATGATTTATTGCTCTCCAAGGAGCTGTCAGCTAATAAGGCTAATACTCCTATTGCTGGTATGTCCGCAATGAGCGACAAGAATTTTACTGAACTTGAAACAGATCCATCACAAGTTGAAGATCATACTTCCATCAAGAGAAGAGCAGAAAATCCTCTTGTTGAAAAAGAGCCGTCTAAAAAGAAAAGTAAGGAGAGTAAGAAAAAAAAGATAATTGCCATGGGTGGAGTTTCAATGTTTGGCGGGAAAGATTTGTTTGGCGGGAAAAATCCATTTGCAAACCGGAAGCAGGAAGAGAGTTCTGAGGAGGATGAAGGTGAAGATGATGAAGTAGAACCTGAAGTTAATAAACCTGAAAATGGAATAAAGGGTGAAGTAACATCATCCAACTACAATATAGCAATACAACCAGATGCGGAGGAGAAACCTGTTAGTTTTGAAGATCTACCCAGTAAAAGCCATGTTATCTCAAGCTCAGCTAAACATAGAGTAACTCTACCAAGTAAAAGACGACCTCCAGCACGGCGTAAAATTCAAACAGGTAATAGAATATAGCCACTTCTTACTAGAGGAAATTTATACAAATTTTAAAAGGATGCCTTAAAAAAAATCAGGAAAGCCGAACAGTCAATTCGGACGTCGGATTTTTTTAAGATGTACTCGCACCGCAATACTGAAAAACAGGATAATATTCAAATAAATCTATTTCCTTGATAAAGGTTAATTGTTAAAGGTTAATTGTTAAAGGTTAATTGTTAAAGGTTAATTGTTTGCCACATTGGTAAAAGGGTTAAGTAGTATTTTTCTGATCGACTTAGATTCGTCCTATTTTCTAAAATATTTATTTATTCATCTTTATCCATCTTTCTTGTAGAAGAAACTGTAGGAGAAAATATTTCCTGTGATACCAATGGGACAGGGGAAGACAGCTCCACAAAGGTAAACTTTAACGAAAAATAATAAGAATAGATATTCATAAGGAATTATTTGTGTAGGCTCTTGAAGAACGTTTAAATGGAGATGAATATGATGGTGATGATGATAATACAGAAAGCCATTCCACTATTCGGTACAATATTTTGACATGACAGTTTTTCTTAAAAAATAGTTTTTTTTAAATTTTGATAACTTTTTCAAAGGAAGGGAAGGAGGTCGATAAAAAGAAAAAATCCCCCGAAAGGTGGAATATCCTTATTCGGAGGAATTGATATATCGAAGGGTATTCAGGTAAGAATTTGTTTAACTTTTTGTAAGTTAGGTCTAATGATTAATGAGAATTAGTTGAATATGATATTTCTAATTAAACTAATTTACCACAGGACCCTTGGTTTCAATAGAAAAGTATTTTAGCACCTCATTCAACTAATTCCCGTTGCTAATTTTGACCGTAGGTAATTTTTTATCATTAAAACCGACCATTAGGGAGTAATGGGCGGTTTCTGCCTTATAGAAACTGACCATTTCCCAAGGTGAGCGGTTTCTGTCTTGAGCACACATATTTTCGTTGAAGACACCGAACTTTTTATTGGAGACCCCAGATTTTCGTGGGAGACTTTCAGATTCTCTTTGAAGACCCCAGATTTTGGACGGAGACCCCTAGATTATCATTGGAGACTCCCCGCTTTTCATTGAGACAAAATGTTTGGTCTCCCATGAAAATCTTGGGGTCTCCAATGTGAATCTTGAGGGTCTCAAATGAAAATCTTGGGGATCTCTTATGAAAATCTTGGAGCCTTAGATGAAAATCTGGGGGTCTCCAATGAAAAGATTGTGTCTTCAATGAAAATCTGGGGGTCTCCAACGAAAATCTGGAGTCTTCAATGAAAATCTGGGGTCTCCGATGAAAAGCTTGGGGTCTCAAGGCAGACACCGCTTACCTTGAAAAATACTCTGTTTCTCTAAGGCAGTAACCGCCTATTACCCAGTAATGGTCGTTTTCTATGAGTCAAGAACCACCCTTTACCCCGTAATGCTTGGTTTCTATAAGGCAGAAACCGCCCTTTACCCCGTAATGCTCGGTTTCTATAAGGCAAGCAACGCCCATTACCCCGTAATGCTCGGTTTCTATGAGGCAGAAACCGCCAATTACCCCGTATTGGTCGTTTTCTATAAGGCAAAATTCGCCCATCACCCCGTAATGGTCGGTTGCTATAAGGCATAAACCGATTATTATCTTTAAATGGTCGGTTTCTAAAAGGGAAAAGTTAAGAATAGAAATTAAATCAAAAGAAAAAACAAGAGATGANTTATATTAAATATAATTTTGTTAGTCCCTAAAGAAGCGGCAAGACGAGGAGAACCAAGCAAAGTATTCAAGACAATGTGATAACCCTAGGAAAATATTGTCACAAAATATAAAATATAAGAAAAGTCAGACAACGAAAAAACTAATTGCAAAAGGTTTATATTTGAAAAACAATTATGAAATTGACAAATACTAGACAATTTATAACCCTATTTGCACTTGGGGGGGGGGGGGCGGTCTTATTTTACCTATACCAGACTAAATCTATATTTAGAGCTACTTCCAGTCATTGGATTTCAACATAATTTATAGCTCTTTGGAAAGCCTATAACAATAGAAACCAGATTGCACAATTTTTGCAAGGAAATTTTGCACAGACGCCTGTAAAAGGAATAATTGCACATTTTCAGTTTTTCTTGAATAAAAATTTATGTTTTGAAAATTTTGAAAATGCTTTTGCTTATTTGAATTCGCTGGGTCAAGGGCTTTTCAAAATGTATACTTTGCGCAATTTGCAAAATTATTTTTTGCAAAATTTTTTCATAATAACTAGAATTCACAATAAATTTTTGACGAATATTGAATAAAGGGAGAGTGAAGAAGAATGTTTAACGGACTCGACTGCAACCAGTCTCTTCAAACTAAACACCAAACCACAGGAGGAGAAACTTAAAGAAGAGGAGGAAAGAAGAAGAAAGCTAGAGAAAGAAAAAGAAGATGAAAATAGAAGAAAACAACAAGAAGAAGAGATGAAAGCAGTGGAAGAGAAAGCAAGAAAACAGAAAGAAGAAGAAGAAAAAAAGAATGCAGAAGAACAAAGCAAAAAAAATAAGGAAGAAAAAATAGAATTAGAAAAGAAGAGGAAGAGAGAAGAAGAAGAAGAAGAAAGAAGAAGGGAAGAAGAGAGGAAAAGAAAAACAGAAGAAGACGAAAAAAGGAAGCGTGAAGAAAAGGAGAAATTGAAAAGAGAAGAGGAAGAAAGAAAAAAACTAGAAGCTAAAAGAAAAGAAGAAGAGGAAAGTCGAAGAAAAAAAGCAGAAGAAGCGGAAAAGAAAAGAAAGGAAGAAGAGAGAAAAAGAAAAGAAGAAGAAGAAGCAGAAAAAGAAAGAAAAGAAGAAGAGAGGAAAAGAAAAGAAGAAGAAGAAAGTAGAAGAAAGAAAGCAGAAGAAGCAGAAAAGAAAAGAAAGGAAGAAGAAAGAAAAAGACGAGAAGAAGAAGAAGCGGAAAAGAAAAGAAAGGAAGAAGAGAGGAAACGAAAAGAGGAAGAAGAGCTAAAGAAAAAGAAAGAGGATGAAGAAAGAAAAAGATCCGAGTTAGAGGCAAAACGACTTATTGAAGTACAAGAGAAAGAGAAAAAGGCCGAAGAACTAAGGAAGAAGGCAGAGGAAGAAAAGAAAAGAGCTGAAGAAGAAGCCAAAAAGCGAAAAGAAGATGAAGAAAGAAAAAAGATAGCTGAAGAAAAAAGATTTCAAGAAGAATCTGCTGCGAGGAAGAGAGCAGCAGAAGAAGAAGCAAAACAGAAAGCAGTGGAAGAGGCAAGAAAAATATCTGACCAGAAAAGAAAGAAGTATGAAGAAGATCAGGCAAGACTAGCAGAATGGAAAAGAATCGAAGCAGAAGGGGAGAAGGAAAGGCAGAAAGAAAGAAAATCCTACGATGAAATTAGGTTGAAAGCAGAAGAAAGAAAACGGCAAGAAGAAGAGGAACAACAAAAAGCGCATCTTGAAGTTAAAAGGAAAGCAGAAGAAGCACAAAGAAAAGCTCTTGAAGCACAAAAACATGCAGAAGAGGTTCAACGTAGAAATCAAGAGGAGTTAAGGAGAAAGAATGAAGAAGAAAAGAGGAAGAAGGAAGAAAAGAAGAGAGCTGAAGAATTAAAGATAAAGGCGGCTAAAATTGCAGAAGAAGAGGAAAAACTAAGAAAAAAACAGGAAGAAATAAAAAAACAGACAGAATCAGTCGCAAGGAGAAAGGCAGAAGATGAAGAACGAAAAAGGAAATTAGAGGAAGAAGAAAACAGAAGAAAAGAAGAAGAACGTCTAAAAATAGAAGAAAAAGAAAAGAAACATCAAGAAGAACTTAAGAGAAGAAAGAAAGCCGAAGAAGAACAGAAGAGAAAGCTGGAGGAGGAAAAAAAGAAAAAAGAAGAAGAAAGATTACGAAAGAAAATAGAAGAAGAAAGAAAGAAGGAAGAAGAAGAACGCGCTAAAAAAGTTCGAGAAGAGCAGAGAAAAAGAGAAGAGGAACTTGCAAGAAAAGCTGCGGAAGAAAAAGAACAAAAAAGAAAAGAAGTGGAGAAAAAGAAACGAGAACTAGAGGAACAAATTAGGTAAATCTACTCCTCTTGTTGTCAAAACTATAAAATAAATGCAAAATTTTATTGATTATATTTTTATTGTTTTTAGAACTAAAGAGCTAGAAGAAGCTAAGAACAGGCAGGAAGAAGAAACAAGAAGAAAAATGGAATTGGAAGCAAAACTTAAGAAGGAAGCGGAAGAAAAGAAAAAGTTGGAGGAAGAATTAAAGAGAAAATCTGAAGAAGAAACAAAAAGAAAATTAGAAGAGGAGGCAAAAAGAAAGTCAGAAGCAGAGGCAAAGAGGAAACTGGAAGAAGATACAAAAAGAAAATTAGAAGAAGAAACGAAAAGGAAATTGGAAGAAGAGACACAAAGAAAATTGGAAGAAGAGACCAAAAGAAAATTGGAAGAAGAGACCAAAAAAAAATTGGAAGAAGAGCCCAAAAGAAAATTGGAAGAAGAGGCCAAAAGAAAATTGGAAGAAAAGACCAAAAGAATATTGGAAGAAGAGGCAAAAAGAAATTTGGCAGAGAAAACCAAGATAGAAAATGAGAAGAAGAAAAAATTAGAAGAAGAATACAACAAAAAATTGGAACAGGAGGTCAAAAAGGATTTAGAAGAGGTACCACAATTCATAAAACCTGAGAAAGAAAGTAAAAATATAACAAAAGAGACTACAACAGTGGAGGAACCAGGAAACAGTAAAGAAAATGAATTACAACAGCTGAAAATGCTTGAATTAAAAAAGAAAGCGGAAGAAGATGAACAGACAATTCGCGAAAACAAAAAGAAGGCAAATGAAGAAGCAAGGAAAGAAATGGAACGATTAAAGCTGGAAAAACAGCGCCAAGAAATGAGAGAGAAAGAAAGACGAGAGATGCTGAAGAAAACTCAGACTGGGATAAAAGAAGAGGAAATGAACATATCCACAGTGTTGAAAAATCAACAAGCAAAAGAAACGGAGAAACAAGAATCTGAGCTGCAAGAGAGAAAAAGAAAAGAGCTTGAGGAAAAAAGGAGGATTGAAGAATTAGAATACCACAAAAATGTTCTTCTAGAAAAACAAAAAGCCACTCAACGAGAAACAGAACGATTGCTGGAATGGGAGAAACGAATGAAAGAAGATAAAGAGAAGAGAAAGATGGCAGAAGAGGAACGAGAACGTGCCAGAAAACTTGCCGATCAGCAACGACAGAAACAGGAGGAGGAAGATGAGAAAGCAAGAAAGGAAAGAGAACAGCAAAGGTTGAAGGCCAGGGAAGAACTGAGAAAGGTTAGAGAATCTACGACCATTAAACCTTTAGATCTTCTCCCACAAGATAATAAAGAAAATGATCCTGGATTTGATCTAAAGAGTAAACTAGTTCTACCGAGTAGAGGGGAGAGGACGGATGAATCATTGAGGAAAGCCACCTACAATCATGTTAAAAACAAATCTGAAACAGACTCTGCCTATGTTAAAGTAAGCCTCCTATTCTATTTTTGGTAGCAAACAACTAATTAGTAAAATGCAATTATGGACAAACAAGATTTTATTGTTTAAGAAGAGAAAACCGGCTAGGTAACATATAAACCTAGAGTGGAGTATCATAGAGATAAATAATATTAGGATTCATTTGATATCAGTTAGATTTTTAGTCCTCGTAAGAACGTGTCATTATTATCAATTATTATTTATTCTACTACACCGATCGGTTTATATATTACCTAACCGGTCATTCCCTTTTAGGGGACTCTAAGCTATGTATCCCCAATATTGGCTAGAAATAGTTATCAAAGCTCTATATACACTCTAAGTATACAAACTAATGATGTTGCTCTTATAATGAGGACGCACATCAAGGGTAAACCTAGGAAACACACAACGAGGTTACATACATACATCGCAGCTTTATACACTAAGATTATATAAATATGCAAATAAGTAAAAATTCAATTTTGAAACAATAAATTATTAAATATCTGTAAATTAAGGAGGCGGAGAGTGCCATAGCTGCCGCACACAAAGCTAAACAGGAGGCGGAACTATTGAAAGCTAGGATAGAGATGGCAGTTGAGGACGGATCTATAGGACGAACCCCCCGGAGGCCGGTCTCTATGTATGAATCCTCGACCCCTGTTTACTATCACAGGGATAGTTCTGTTAGGAGGCACAGCAAGGATATTCATGTCAGGTAAAAAATACTAAGAGCTGGCAGCTTTTTGTTAACCCACATATAAATATATATTACACAAAATAGACCAACCGTAATAGGGTTAAGAGTTAAAATTATCAAAAAGACATTTTCTCAATTTCCCGATCGAAAAATGCCATTTAAGAAATGGCCATTTGAAGGAAAAATTATATTGCAAGGTCATGTTCATTTGTCATGGAAATTAACCAAGTGGCAATTTCTCAAATGTCCTAGCCAGAAAATGCCCTTCGACAAATTTTTTTTTTACTTTTGAAAAGTACCAGTCAGGGAAGCTGCTTCAGGGTTAATACTTACGAAAAGTGCATCTAAAAATCAATAGTTATGAAGAAGATTTGAGATTTAAACAGAATTAAAACCATTTAATCAACAAAGGGACAAAAAATGTTTGCTTTTAGATAACGTTTTAAAAAAAAATGCACTTTAATTATGTTTATAATTCTAGAAGAGAGGCTGATGATGACCTCGCTGACGAGGTTGAGGCTATCAGGCTAGCAGCTGACCTCAATTCTCGGAGGTTGCTAGCAGAGCAGAGGAAGGAGGCTGGAGGTGGTGGAGGATCACTCAGTAGAACTAGGATAAGAGCTCTGCTGGATAAACAACGAACTCAACGGGTAAACAGCAGTCATTAAATTTATAGCTTTTATAGTCTTAAAATTATCTATCTATATATATACATATATATATATATATAAAGTTGCAATCTCTGTTTGTTTGTCCGATCATAACTCAGGAACCCCGGGACCGATTTGCCTCAAATTTTAATTTAATTTAATTTAACTCGAGAGAGCCACGGAAATGTTCTTTGCTTGGTTTTGAGTTTCCAAGTTGATTTTATCAACATTAATAGCGAACATTTAGTTTCCTGGTAAGATCGACCAAGTGCGGGTAAACGGTGGGAGTAACTATGAGTACCGTGGGCAACGCTGTGTTCCCAAGCTAGTCTGAAATAATTCTTCAACTGGGTCCCTGAAACTCTGAAATAAGAAGACGACATTTAAGTAATGTAATTCGTATTTGATATTATTGTGAATAAAATAGTTCTACCAGTGAAATGGGTCTGTAATCTGCACGTAATATATATTCACTGAACAAAAGCTTTTTCATATTTAATGAACTATCTCTATGTATCTACTTCAGTATAAAAGTCGTCTTCCTCTTCCTAAGTTTTATGGGTCCCACTAAAGACAAATACCAAACAAAGCATGACTGATTTTTAATAATTAATTCAATTGACTCATTAAGCAAAAATTGTTGAAAACCGCAAAAGTAAATATAAAAAAGTGGTTGAAGGAAATTCTCCCGAACAATGCAGCAGCATTTTGGGTTGTTTTACACACACACATCTTTACAACTAACAAAAAAATAAAGTTAAAGACTATACTTTTTGTTTACAGGAAGACGAGGAGAAGGTTAGAAAGGAGAAAAGAGAAACTCAGGATTATAATAAATTTTTGTGGGTTTACCGATAAATTCAATTATATATATAATAAACTAAATTTATCTCTGTTATAAATTATATTAATAAAAGTTTACGAAGTTTCATGAAAATTTCATTGAAGAAATGATGAATTTATGAAGAAATAAATAGAAGAAAGTAATTAAGTCTTTGCCTCAAACTCTGATTTTCTACTCCCTACAACTTCGCTACCGTCGTAGACCTTAGATATTACGCATTCTGTTAGATAAAATAGTCGAAGTTTGAAATATAATATATACATAAGTAAAATGGTAACATAAAAAAAAGATGAACAGTTTTTGATGAAAAATCCGAATAAAGAGAGACATACTTAGAATGGTGGAAAAATGAAAGACAAGATTGAAGAAAAACAAACATTATTGCTCTCTGCAGATTAATTAAACCATGACTTTTTTGTCTGGTAAAACACAGCATTGATGGATCCCCTATCAGGCTGTGACATCCGTCTTGTGTTTACTTTACCGCCCAGAGACAGTACGACTACGTGCTGCAAGTCGGCAGTACTAAATATGCGTCCAACTCTGAAATAACTATCTTTACATTATAATGCTTTAGGTCTAGTCATAGGATAAAATTAAATAAGTCAACAGGCATGAATTAGACAATGTTATTTCTTGTTTTCTTTAGACGCACACTGTAACAAATATAATTCATTCTAATAATTCGTTCTATATGTGCACTGTAACAAATATAGTTCATTCTAATAATTCGTTCTATATGTGCACTTTTGTACGCAAGAGAAGTTTCAAAAGAAAAACTGTATTTTTTTTTTGTTTAAAAAAATTATTTTGACATTTTCTTATTTACGGTGTTTCCAATAATTTATCTCACTTGTTTGGACAGTATTACCTAAACAAATCTTTTCGAAGACGACAATTGATTCATTCATGCTGAATATAACGAATTTTATTGGGACCAGTAATATAAATTGTTGTTTCATTTTATTTGGTTTTAAAGTATAACAGTTTACTTCAGAATAAACAGGTAATTAGTAATTACAATAGGTTGTACATATTAGGATAAGTCAAATTTCACTTTGGCTTTGATTTTTGAGAAGGCTTTGATTTTTGAACAATTATGTTTGCCAAAAAGAATTTACTAAATCATCAATGACACTGACACACTCAAACGTTTTTTTATTGCTGTCATGTTTATAGATTACTTGATAAAACATAAACGTCGTCTTCGATTTGTTTAGTTTTCTCTCGGATTTTTACTTTCAGCTGAACATTGATACTTGCTGCAGTCTTGGATGTAGGTGGCAGACTAAAATAGAAAAAAACATGGTCAATCAATAAAATATTTAGTCTAAATTATAAAAATATTTTTTAACTCGACTCTTTACCTGTTTTATTGTGTTCAATGTCCCGATCCACGAAGTGGGCGTAAGGCGGTCAAGTACAATAAAAAGAACATCTTTGCCTTAAAAAAATTTAATTTATAAATTATCTAAATGCTTTGATTAATGGTCACAACAACAAAAATGAATGTCAAAATCTAGGTTTGGAAATCTGTAAAAATACTTTTTATGGAAAATGGTTGACAATAAATTTAATCAGAATAATGTGTTAAACTTATTCCGGTCTCTGATTGGTCCAAATTTGTTATTTAACCAATGATAAAAATCAATTTTCCTGCAAGACTAATGTAACCTATACTGATGAAAAACCGGAAATTAAGTATTAATTTTTTAGTATTTAGTGTTTAGATTAATTACTCTTCCACAGTAAGAAAATAAGTGCATGTTATTTGAATAAAATACAAGAAAACTTTTTAATCTATAGATATCAATATATCTGAAGAGATGTCATTAGGTCGGAATGAATGAAAAGAGAAGAATAAATGAAGCCAGTATTGCTATATTTTCTCTTCTTCTCTACAACTATTGGACATGCTAGAGTAACTAGTTTAACTACATAGCAATTGCTGCAGTTACATACATTCTCAACCCCAGTTCTAATTAAAAGAAAGAGGAAGACGACTATCATTCCAATTTTTATACCTGGAAGTTCAGCTGCATATTCTCCAGCAAGACAAGCTGACCGCTCCCAGCACTGCTGCTCACCCAGTGCTGCTCCCACCAGGGTTGTTATTCCTTCCTGAATTCAAAAATATTTGATCTTTTTTATAAAATAATAGTTGAAGGCCTGGCGTTGACCGTAGAAAAATAAGAATAAAAAAATTGAAAAAAGATTAAAATTTTGAAAAAACCCGATTATTTTTAGCCCAAAACACCCTCCGGCCACCCATGAGTGTCTACAAAAAATGTCAGCCCATTCGGTCCAGCCGTTTGGCCGGCTATAGGCAGCATATATATATATATATGAATGTCTTGTTTTATTATATGGAAGATAAGCTGTCTTTTTAGGACTAGACCTGGACATTTTAAAGGAACAAAATTGCTTAAAGTCTTCAATTTTTTTTTGTAAATTATGGGTTTAATTCAATACGTTCATTTAAAAGTTATCACCTCGTTTAGATATTTGCTAGAGGAAAGGGGCAACAAAATATCATTTCAAGAAACGGCTGTTTTACTTAGATAAACTTGCATGTTACATGGTGTCCCAATAAAGATGGGGTTAATTTACTTGTTTTTACCTTTTTACATGTTCTTTTTAGGTTTTTAACCACAACATTTTTAGAAATCCACTTAAAACAAGTAATATCTTAGGCTGCTAAAAGTGTAACCTACTCTGGTGTATTTGATTTACTGTGTAAAATAAAAGACGTTTTCATTGTTTTATGAACCCTCTGTATAAAATACAGCCTGTACTTCTGGAAAAAGGATTCTCAAGACATATCCGGAATAAAACTAGAAGTCAGAAGAACTAAACATAAAATACGATTTGGTAAAACATTTTAAAATCAAAGTTGATAAAATACCTTGAGATTCTCTTGATCATGTCCCTCTCCTAGATCAAGATCACTTCTGTCCCGGTCAGTTACACCTAGATCACTCCTACCCTCTCTAATATAGATACATTGGTTAGAGAACATATTCAGAGTTTTTTTTTTCCTACCTGAGCAATATCTAACCAGTAACCACCTCCCAAACTACCTATGTCAACCAATCTACTTAACTAATATCTAACCACCTACCTATCTACAGGGTGTCCCAAAAAACATGGGAATTCAGTGACGAATTGGATATCGTCTTTGTTATGAATTAGACTTGCAGTACCTAATTTCAAAAGCCATAATATTATTATGTCTGCTAGAGTTTATTTTATGAAAAGGGTAAAAGACTGTAAAGGTGTGTCTATAATGTCTCTGCAAGATGAACAGTGAAGACAGACAAGTTTACTCTGTTTGTATACTGCAATTTTCTTGTTTTACTAAGTACAACCGTATGCAGTCAAAACATAAACAAACAAAATGTGAACTTAGCAGACGAAAATCTTACAAATTACAGCTTTCTCAGTAGGTATCACTTTACTAAATCAAAGAATTATCTAAAAAGACGATATCGAATTCGTCACTGAATTCCCATGTTTTTTGGGACACCCTGTACCTAAATACTTATGTCAACCAATCTACCAATCTAATATCTAACCACCTACCTACCCACCTTATTATCCATATCAACAAATCTACCAATCTACTTACAAATCTTTCCACATATATACCAATCTATCAACTTACCTAACTATGTCTACCAATCTACCATTCTATTCACCTATCCGCCAATCTATCGATCTATATATCTATCTATATATCTATCCATCTATCTATCCGCCTTTCTATCTACTTGCCTGGACCTGAAGCGCTCTACTACTCCATCTACTACACTTCGAACCAGCTTCATGTCGACCAGCGCTCCAAGAGCAGACGCTATAGCGCCGGCCAGCTCACGACCCTAAACCAAGCACAGAATCAGTAAAGAACGTAATAAATGTCGTCCTAATTAAAAGAATTGTTGACGAAAGAAAAGCTAAAACATCAAAGTCAATGATTCAAAAAAGGCTAAGCCAGACAGGGACGGATACAGGATTTAAGTGAGGAGGGGGCAAGATTTTTTAGGAACAAAAAAATCATAATTAGGAACAAAAAATCGAGCTGCATGCGAAAATTTTTTTTTGACTTAAAATACTCAAAAAGAGTCAAAATTAATGACTACAGACTAAAAAACTTGATTTTTAACTTTTCACACATTATAGTTTATTAAGACATATTTTTCCTGTTTTTCCCTTAAGCATGCTATTGAGAAGCTATTCTGAAAATAGGAATCAAAAAAATTCCAAATTCAGGGGGGGCTACGCCCCTCCCTGAATCTGTCAGGGGGTTTGCGAATGTCCCCCGCACCCCCCCTGTATCCGCCCCTGAAGCCAGATAAATAAATAAATAAATAAATATAAATAAATAAACTAGAAGGGGATGTTTATTTGCTGTCCTGTATTACTTCATAAAGTCTGTATTTGTACTATACTGCTTGCTCTGGCTAATTGAAATTCGGCGGCCGGTTAATGAAATGAACTGGAATATACAATGAAAAGGGTACTTTTGTAAATCGACTTTTCCCTCTGTACTGTAAATGGTGAGTCACTTAAAATTACGTCTTCAATTACAAAACTTACTATATTTTTTTTTTGCAAAAATGCACCTTTTTTAATTCTAAAATTTAAATAAATATTTTAATAATACCATAACTGTTTAATGTTACAAAAGTATGAAGCTTTGATATTTTAATTTCTGTTTTATGGAATATGGTTTTTGAATGTGTTCATTGTTTTAAATATATATATGTATATATATATTCAACAAAGATACTTCAAAATATTAGATTGACTTTTTAAAAATGGGATAACGTTTGTGAATTTTTCTTTATTCAATATTAACCCATTGTTGACAATTAGGTTTATTTTGACCAGTAAAAAGTCTCCAAATTGGGACCAGATTTAATGAGTTTCGAGAAGTAGTTGAACTATCAACCGCAGGTTCAAATCTTGAATCACCGATTCAAAGTTAAAGATTCATGATGAATTGGTGGATTAGGATTTGCACCGTTGGAAGGCAATTCAGCGTCCGGCCTCTTAAATTCATTAAATTCGGTCCCAAATCGGCGTTATAACTGCTCATTTACCTGTTTAATAGATTCAGAAACATAATAGTTTCCACCATAGCTCAGAGACATGGTTTCTAAGAGAGCCTGAGATTCTCCCTCCCTCCGCACTCTTTTCCCTGTAGGCACTGGTTCTCTTGCCCCAGGTGGGGGTGGGGGAATAAGTATCTTAAAGAGAGGATTTCCCATAGAGGTTTGCTGTTCTCCAAATGTTTCAACTGCCCAAGTGGTGAATACATACATAAGGGCCAGGAATCCATAGTACCATAGGTTCCTCATTCTTCTAGATAATACAGGATATAGATTACAGTACATGGAACCCGTAGTACCATAGGTTCCTCATTCTTCTAGATAATACATGGTATAGATTACAATACATGGAACAGTAGTACCATAGGTTCCTCATTCTTCTAAATAATACAGGACATAGATTACAGTACATGGGACCCGTAGTACCATAGGTTCCTCATTCTTCTAGATAATACAGGATATAGATTACTGTACATGGAACCCGTAGTACCATGGGTTCCTCATTCTTCTAGATAATACAGGATATAGATTACAGTACATGGAACCCGTAGTACCATAGGTTCCTCATTCTTCTAGATAATACAGGATATAGATTACAGTGCATGGAACCCGTAGTACCATAGGTTCCTCATTCTTTAGATAATACAGGATATAGATTACATTACATGGAACCCGTAGTACCATAGGTTCCTCATTCTTCTAGATAATGCATGGTATAGATTACAGTGCATGGAACCCGTAGTACCATAGTTTCCTCATTATTCTAGATAATACATGGTATAGATTACAGTACATGGAACCCGTAGTACCACAGGTTCCTCATTCTTCTAGATAATACAGGATATAGATTACTGTACACGGAACCCGTAGTACCATATAGGTTCCTCATTCTTCTAGATAATACATGGTGTAGATTACAGTGCATGGAACCCGTAGTACCATAAGTTCCTCATTCTTTAGATAATACAGGATATAGATTACATTACATGGAACCCGTAGTACCATAGGTTCCTCATTCTTCTAGATAACACATGGTAAAGATTACAGTACATGGAACCCGTAGTACCATAGGTTCCTTATTCTTCTAGATAATACATGGTATACATTACAGTACATGGAACCCGTAGTACCATAGGTTCATCATTCTTCTAGATAATACAGGATATAGATTACAGTACATGGAACCCGTAGTACCATAGGTTCCTCATTCTTCTAGATAATAAGGATATAGATTACAGTACTTGGAACTCGTAGTACCATAGGTTCCTCATTCTTCTAGGTAATACAGGATATAGATTACAATACATGGAACCCATAGTACAACATATTTCTCATTCTTCTAGATAATACATGGTATAGATTAGAGTACATAGAACCCGTAGTACCATAGGTTTCTCACTTCTTCATTCTTCGGAAATAAATAATGTCAATTTCGTAGTTTAAATAAAAGTTATTAAAACCCTTTAAATGGTAGGCGCAACCAAAGTAAAATTCCTGATAGTGAAATAAAACTATTGAGAAAGGAAAACTTGTTTTCTAATAAGATATGACATATTTTTTTGTTACATAGCAAACCCATTTTTCATATCTCTCAAAAGTTAGATCCGGTCAGCTCTGGTTTATTAAATTAAAGATCACCTGTTTAATTTCTAACTATCGTTAAGATCTCTGACTGCTCGTGTGAGTGTAAGGTGAACCTGAAACTGACCGCATGAACCCTAGTTGTCCCAACCAAAAACAGGTTTCAACAAAAAAGCAAAAAAAAATCTTTTTTTAGACAAGAAAAATAAACATTGAAGAAAAAGTTTAAAATATCTTCGTTTACAATTTGAGGGAATATTTACCCCTTAGAGGAATTTTTAATCATTCTCTCTCTGTTGCATATTCACATTTTTATAAAATTTTCTTAGAAAATTCAGAAAAAGAGAAAAGTGGAGGGGTAATATAGAAAATTAAGAAAAGAAAGCAGTGAAAGGGGAAGGGCAATATAGAAAATTAAGAAAAGAAAGCAGTGAAAGTGGAAGGGTAACATAGAAAATTAAGAAAAGAGAAAAGTAAAAAGGGAAGGGTAATATAGAAAATTAAGAAAAGAGAACAGTAAGAGGGGAAGGGTAATATGGAAAATTAAGAAAAGAAAGCAGTGAAAGGGGAAGGGCAATATAGAAAAAGAAAATTAAGAAAAGAAAGCAGTGAAAGTGGAAGTGTAATGTAGAAAACTAAGAAAAGAGAACAGTAAAAGTGGAAGGGTAATATAGAAAACTAAGAAAAGAGAATAGTAAAAGGGGAAGGGTAATATAGACAACTAAGAAAAGAGAACAGTAAAAGTGGAACGGTAATATAGACAACTAAGAAAAGAGAACAGTAAAAGTGGAAGGGTAACATAGAAAACTAAGAAAAGAGAACAGTAAAAGTGGAAGGGTAACATAGAAAACTAAGAAAAGAGAACAGTAAAAGTGGAAGGGTAACATAGAAAACTAAGAAAAGAGAACAGTAAAAGTGGAAGGGTAATATAGAAAACTAAAAAATCAGTTGAAGGAATGAAACTAAAATTACAACATACATAACATGTTAAACAATACCCTTTACAAGAAAATGTTTTATTCAAAAATAAGAAAATAATAAAACAAATAACATATTATTTTCTTAACAATATTGTGATGAATATAAATGTTGAATGATAAAACAGCGAGGCAGTTGTTATTTGTGAAATAAGCTCAATCAGCATCTGAGAAAACTTAACTACATAATTCTAAAAATCAATGATAATTCTAAACTATATATAAGACGTTTTACTAAATTGTGCACAAAAACTATATTTCAACATGTTATATTCCTATTATGTGTATATATATTTTTGTAAATTTGCGGATAGCAAGCGTCTAAAGCTACAATTTGTAAATTGTAAATACTTCTAAAGATTGTAAACGTGATTATCAAGGGAAAGTTGTAAACGTGAATTTCAAGGAAAGGCTGTAAACGTGAATATCAAGGAAAAGCTGTAAACGTGAATATCAAGGGTTAAGTTGTAAACGTGAATACAAAGGAAAAGATGTAAACGTGAATATCAAGGGTCAAATTGTAAACGTGATTATCAAGGAAAAGCTGTAAACGTGAATATCAAGGGTTAAGTTGTAAACGTTAATATCAATGGTTAAGTTGTAAACGTGAATATCAAGGGTTAAGTTGTAAACGTGAATATCAAGGGTTAAGTTGTAAACGGGAATATCAAGGGTTAAGTTATAAACGTGAATATCAAGGTTTAAGTTGTAAACGTGAATATAAAGGGTTAAGTTGTAAACGGGAATATCAAGGGTTAAGTTATAAACATGAATATCAAGGGTTAAGTTGTAAAAGTGAATTATAATGGAAAGTTGTAAACGTGAATATCTAGAAAAAGTTGTAAACGTAATTATCAAGGGAAAGCTGTACAAGAGTGAATAACAAGGGAAAGTTGTAAACGTGATTATCTAAAAACGTTGCAAACGTTAATATCAAGGGATAGTTCTAAACGTGATTATTAATGCAAATTTGTAAACGTGAATATCAAGGGAAAGCTGTAAACGTGATTATCAAGGGAAAGCTGTAAACGTGATATCAAGGGAAAGCTGTAAACGTGATTATCAAGGGAAAGCTGTAAACGTGAATTCCAAGGAAAAGTTGAAAAAGTCTAAATGTTTCCAAATCATCTTAATTAAGACTTTTTGCACAAAATAGTTCAACATTTCTTTATTTGCGATTTAAATGTAGAAATCGTTTTTAACGACTGAATTTTATTTTGCTTTTTCTGTCTAAAATATCTCATCATAGAAGACTAACAGATCTCTGAATATCAGCATTGAAATATTAAATCGAAAAAAAAACTAGCAGCGATCAAGTTTGGGATATATTCTGCACAAGTATGAATTACAAAAAGTTGTAAATTTTTAACAATAAAATACGTTTCTTTGGTTTTGATTAAAATTTGAAACAATTTATCAAAATTTGTGACAAAAGAGTTCAAAATGCGAGTTTTATATATTTTCAAAACTGTGCGCTTAGCTATGCTTTGTGCAGCTTGTACAGTATTACGAGTTAAGAGCATGGGTAATGACCCATCCCTTTTATACAGATGGGCATATGAGATGTCGTCTTTACTCCTTTAATGATTCCGCTAACATACTTCCGTTCACATCTTCTTCCATGAAATCCACGAGAACAACTGAAATATTAATTCTGTAAATCATGGTTCACGTTTTTTTTAAATCATAGTTGTTATCAATTATGTTTAATGTTTTTTTTGTTGTAAATTATCGGTGTTTTTTTTCGATCCTGGACCATGGTCCTTTTTTTATAAATTTTAAGGTCCATGTTTTTTATTCATTATTATTTTACTAGCCTTAAAGGGCGCGTCGCGCCCATATTCTAAATTAATTGTGAACAGCTCTTTGTGTACATCGTAAAACAAAACAAAATTAATTCGCGGATTTTCACAAAAATTTCGTGGATTTAAAAATTTTTCAAAAATTTAATGAAGATCAAATTTTGATGGATACAAACATTTGAAATTTTGATCATTCATAAACCTTCCATGGGGTCACGTGATGTCCCACAAAAAATGTGGGCCCGATCGGTTCAGCCGTTTTGACGTTTATTGGATACAAACAAACAGACAAACAGACAGACAAGCCAAATTTATAGATAGATTACTAGTTTGAACTTTAGGTTTAAAGTTTATTTTTATTTTGTGTTATTTTTTATCTGTCACGTGGCAAACTAATTGCTTAGTCCATAGTTTTTTCAATTTAAGTCCATGTATTCTTATTTTACACATATCAGTCCAATAATTGATTTTTTTCTTCCATTTCCTAAATAAAAGTCCATGTTTTTTTGTGGCTCATTTTTTTCAGTTATAGTCTACATTAGTCCTTGAATTTTTTCAATTACTAAAGAATTATTAAATTTATTCAAGTTTAGATATACTTAATCCTAGTTGAGTTTTTGCCACAAACTCAGATTTTCTAATTCCTCTTTGCAACCCAATGTCGTAACTCGTAGACCTTAAATATTTTATGAATTCTGTTTTATCAAATATCTACATTTGAAATTTCTAAGGTTTACACCATTATGTTGCAAAAAAAGGAATTATTTGCGGCAAAAACTCAGAACCTTTGAATCTATATATAAATTAAGCTTGGGTGTCTGGGTGTCTGTTTGTTTGTTTGTATCCAATAAACGTCAAAACTTCTGAACCGATCGGGCCCAAATTTTTTGTGGGACATCACGTGACCACAGGGAAGGTTTATGAATGATAAAAAAATGTGTTTTAAAGGTTTTTAATTTTGTAAAAAAAATTTAAATTCTTTTTTTTCCAAAAATCCGCAAAATTTTTTTCTCCTTTGTTTAAAAATGTAAACAAAAAGAACATGTTCACAATTTAAATAGAAGATGGGCGTGAAGCGCCCTAAAAGCCTAGTAATATAAAAATAAGTAATTCTATATAAAGAAATATCTTATCAAAAATATTTGATCTCTTTTCATGTTCTAAGAAAGTTTTATCAATGCTGATAATTAATGGTTTTATCATATTTAAAATATTTTAAATTAGGTTAAATATAATAGGAGTTTTATGATCAACTTTATGACCTTCACTTCCATCTAAATGTATGAAGGTAGGAAGCGCCAAGTATCTCCCGATCGATGCTTAAGTCAAGAATAGATTTACTTTTTCAACCTCTATTCAAATCACCATTAACATTACCATTTTGAGTCCATACAGGCCCATTTCAAGTTCATTTCTTGTGTAATAATAGCAGGGATAGAAGTGGAAGGAGAGTACAGATAGTACAGTGAGTCTCAAAAAAAGTTATTTAACTACTTTAAATCGTCTTTGATATCAAAAAAGTTAAGTAAACCAGATGTAGAGCTATTTTAACCAAAAGACTGTCAGTCTTTAAAGGGAGTGTTCGCATAAAATAAAAGGGGGTAGGGGCTAATATCGAATTAAATTCGATATTGATCGGTACTAATTTTAATTTTATTTGATACCTCTTCAATTCGACATAAGTTTATACCCCCTTTCATTTTACGCGGATATTCCCTTTAATATCTGCGATTTTTGGTCCCTAAAAAAAATAACTCACTGGCAGGCTAGTTCTCCGATATCCGAGTAGTAAAGGCAGGAACCCCCATTCATGCAATAGTTTTCAACAGGACACCCTGTAGAGAACAGGGGGTTCTTTAAACCTAAATAAAACAGGTTTTTAAATGCACTTTAAACATATTTCAATGCACCACTCCAATTTAAACATAAAGAATTGCCAAATTTATTTGATGTTACTGAAACGATTTTGTGACCTCGCAGCTCCACTAGTTTTGATTTTACTTTTATCGCAATTTTCATGCCTGCATATTGGAACTTTTAAATCAATCTAACATGAAAAGAGTCTTTGTCAAAATTCTAATTTGCTAATCCCTAGATCCTAACAACCCAATATCGTAAGATCAAAGGGTTTTACCTTCAGGTTCAAAACTGTAGTGATTAGACAACTTGAAGATTGTGGCAATTACTCAATTCCTTACTTTAATTATGCGTGGAACAAATCACACGAAAAAAAGTAAAGATATAATGTTAACACAGACTTCCGTTTTCTTCTTCACCTTTCGTTGAAGATATTGCAGAAGTACTCCGGAACTGTGAATGTGAGCTTAACCTTGGTCGAACAACTTCTTGGGGTCGCGGGGTCGTAGAAGTCGTCTTTAGTTTAACACGAGAAGCGTGACCGTAGGAGTTGTACGCGTGGCACTGAACATGAATCGAACTGTCAATTGGTCCTGGAGATTTAGTCAATATAATTATACTAAAAAGAGCTTCCAGGATTATTAAAGAATACTATCATTGTGCTCGAATTTTCAAAAATATATGAAAATAGGTCGACCACATGAAAACTCTGATAGAATTTAAAATGGCAGGATTCCATTTGGCTTTCCCTTTTTATTGGTTTAGGAAAAATATCAATTTGATAGGATTGCGTAAATCTTTTATAGAATTTACTCACAACTTGATAGAATGTAATAAAAAACTTTTAAAAATTCTACAGTTAACCCCTAAATTAGCGATAAAACGAAACAATTTATCAAATGTCGTCTTGAATTTTTTTAATGGGTTTTATACTATTTTACGTAAATCTCAGTATTTGCGAAAATAAATAAATAGCCATGAACATGCAGGAACAGTTTTAAAGAGCTCCTTATAATTATTTAATTTAAAAACTAAATATCTGCAACATTCCATTATCAGAAAGTGAAAAATACGACATTTGATGAATTCTTTCGATGTATGGCTCATTTAGGGTTTAACTGTAGTTTAAGTAAAAAAATAATAGGAACAAGTATAAGCTTTTTTCCCGGACAAAAATGAGCCTTTTTGATGGTTTTATGATTGATTTTTGTTTATCTTGATACGCAGAAAGATGTAACTTTAACGCTTGAGAACATATTTTTTATTTACAGATTCAAATAAAACTACATTTCTTGAAGTGTGATTGTACAAATTTTACTAGTTAATTGATCGGAAACTATATTTTCAATAAGGTTTGCATTTAATTATTATATTGAGCAATTCCTTCAAGTTTAAGAACCGACTTCCGCAGGTATTTTGAGATCCTAAACATAACAAATATATATATATATATTTAAATCTGAATCTAGCTACACTGAGAACTAGAAAGCTCTAGAATAGGAAGACGACATCATAGGAATATTTTAGTGGGTTCAATGATGTTACAAATGAAATAGTTTCATTAGTAGCACATCATATCACTTATTAAGTTAAATGGGTCTGTTATGGTACAAAATTGCTGTGTCTCAGTTTCCCCGGACTATTTAAAGTCATAACATAAGGTTTAGAGTCGTCTTGTGTCTCATGTTTCACCGGACTAAAGTCATAACTTGTGGTTTAGAGTCGTCTTGTGTCTTATGTTTCACCGGACTAAAGTCATAACTTGAGGTTTAGAGTCGTCTTGTGTCTTATGTTTCACCGGACTATTTAAAGTAATAACTTGAGGTTTAGAGTCGTCTTGTGTCTCATGTTTCACCGGACTAAAGTCATAACTTGAGGTTATAAGTCGTCTTTCTATTTATCAGTTTTCCGGTTCTCACTGCACTCAGCTCATGAGTGTACATACTACATATGTTGCTTATTTATTTGTTTGCATCCAATAAACGATTAAATCGATTGGAAATTTTTTTATTTGATCTGATATTTCCTTGGGGAATGTATAAAATATAAGAATTTTAAGGCCCCCCCCCCCCCCCCAAAAAAAGAGTTTTTGGAAATTTTTAAAGTTTACTTGCAAAAACAGGATAATCTGCGAAGCGTTTTATGTAGAGTATAAATTTATTTTATTTAAAATCATATGAAAAAAAGAATGGTCACAATTAATGCAATATAAACAAGTTAAAATTTGTATTAGAAATATTCAAAAATAAATAAAAATTACTTTTTGGTTTTAATCCTAGATTGTTGTGAGTGTTTGATAAGTTCACCATTCATCGTCCAATACAACGTTGGAGGAGGGTTTCCTCTAAAAAACATATAATTTTTCTAATATTCAAAATAATAATATTTGTATATACACAGGGTTACCCAAAAAGGATCAAACCTCTAAAAATTTGACGATTTGAAGCTTGATTTGTGGTTTATGCAATCGACTGAGTATTGATTAACTGAATTATTAAGCACAGAAATAAGCCAGGTTTTGGCCTACAATGAACCCTGAATGCAAGAAAACAAATTCCGTACTATCGTCTCATCCTTTGTGGGTAACCCTGTATGTGTACTTACTAATTACATGTTTTGCTGACGTGTTTTAGTCAATAAATTATATAATAATTTTATTCTGAAAAACAATTTAAAATTTAGATTAATAATTAAATACCTGTCAGGGGTGTACACTAAAATTATTAGTTTAATATTTGTCCATATTTGAATTATTAATTTAATATCTGTCCAGGGTTTACTCTTAAAGTATTAATCAAATATCTTTAATTCCAGGGTTTACACTTGAATTATTAATTAAGTATCTGTCCTTGGTTTACACTTGAATTATTAATTAAATATCTGTCCAGGGTTTACACTTGAATTATTAATTAAATATCTGTCCAGGGTTTACATGAATTATTAATTAAATATCTGTCCAGGGTTTACACTTGAATTATTAATTAAATATCTGTCCAGGGCTTAAACTTATATTATCAATTAAATATCCGTCCAGGGTTTACACTTGAATTATTAATTAAATATCTGTCCAGGGTTTACTCTTGAATTATTAATTAAATATCTGTCCAGGATTTACACTTGAATTATTAATTAAATATCTGTCCAGGGTTTAAACTTATATTATCAATTAAATATCTGTCCAGGGTTTAAACTTATATTATCAATTAAATATCCGTCCAGGGTTAACTCTTGAATTATTAATTAAATATCTGTCCAGGGCTTAAACTTATATTATCAATTAAATATCCGTCCAGGGTTAACTCTTGAAGTATTAATTAAATATCTGTCCAGGGTTTACATTTGAATTATTAATTAAATATCTGTCCAGGGTTTACATTTGAATTATTAATTAGATATCTGTCCAGGGTTTAAATTCAAAGATCTGATTTAATATTTTAATTATTAATTAAAAATCTGTCTGCAGGGTTTACACTTGAATAAATAAAAAAGAATGCAAACCTGGCCGAGCATGTTAATCTCATATCCTCTTTACTGTCCTCCTCCTCCTCTTCTTCTTTACTTCCATTTGTCCTTCCATTTCTCTTCTTTTCCTTCTTCTTCTCCTCCTTCTCCTTCTTCTCCTCCTTTTCCTCTTTCTCTTCATTCTCCTCCTTCTCCTCCTTCTCCTCCTTCTCCTCATCGTCCTCTCTAAGCATTGAATTCATAATAAAATATAATATGTTTCAAGTTTAAAAATTATAATTGATTGCTTTTTAATACCTACATAACCTAGCCTTTGTGCCCTTGTTCTAACCTTCTTCTTCCGTTCAACTTTCATTACGTTCCTTATTTTCATTATCCAGGTTCTTACTTTCCTCTTAGTATACAGGTCCATATTTTCCAGTTTTTGTTCTAACTTCTCTTTCTATGCTCTTACTTTCACGTTTTTGTCCTTACTTTCCTGTTTATGTCTTAATTTTTCTCTATTCCCTTACTTTCCTGTTTATGCCCTAACTGTCTTGTACAGGTCCTTACTTTATTGTTTATGTCCTAATTGTCTGTTTTTTTTCTGTTTTTGTCCTTACTTTTCCTGTTCGAATACTTTTTTACTGTTCACATCCTTACTTTTTGTTCAGGCCCTTACTTTCCTGTTTAGGTCCTTACATTTCAGTTTATTTCCTTACTGTCCAGTTCAGGTCCTTAATTTTCTGTTTTTTTCCTTACCTTCCTGTTCAGATCCCTACTTTTATGTTCATATACTTACCTTGCCTGTTCAGATCCATACCATCCTGTTCAGATCCTTACTTTC